>NW_025384993.1:0-5155 GCF_016433145.1 Gracilinanus agilis
TTTATTAATTAATTTTGTTTGTTTTATTTGTTATATAGTATATGTAATTATTATTTATTATCCTATATTTTATTAACTACCAATTATTTAATATTAATATCATTGTGTAATATTAATGTTTTAATGTATTTAACATTAACATTGAGTATTTTAATATATTTTACATTAATAATTATTTTGTGTATAATATTTATTTTAGTGTATTTTAATATTAATATAAAATATTAATTCTCAAATATATAGAGAATTGCATCAAATTTATAAGAATACAAGCCATTCCCCAACTGATAAATGGTCAAAAGATATGAACAGACAGTTTCACATGTGAAGAAACTAAAACTATCTTTAGTCATGTGAAAAATATATATCATATCACTATTAATTTGAGAAATGAAAATTAAAACAATTCAGGTACCAGCCCGACACACACCAGACTGACTAATGTGTAAAAACTGAAAACAATAAATAATGAAAAGGTTGTGGAAAACTGACATTAATACACTGTTGTTAGATCTGTGAACTGCTATGATCATTCTGGAAAGCAAACTGGAACCATGCCTAGAAGGCTATATAACAATGTATGCCATTTTTCCCAGAAATAAGATTACTAGATTTGCATCTCAAAGAGATCAAAGGAAGGGAGAAAGTACCTACTTTTACAAAGATATTTATGATACCTCTTTTTGTCACTGCAAAAAATTAAAACTGGATGTCCATCAATTTGGGAATGCCTGAATGAGTTGTGATATATCATTGTAATGGAATACTATTGTGCCTTGAGAAATGAACAACAGGACAGTCATAAAAAATTCTGAAAAAACATATAAATTGATACAAAAGGATATGAGAAGGATCAGAACAGTATACACAGTAACAGCAATAATGTACAAAGATCCACTGTGAATAACAACTATTATCAGCAATGCAAGTATCCAAGAAAATTTCAAGACTCATGATGAACAATGCTATACACCACTAAAGAAAGAAATGAAGTCTGAATGTAGATTGAAGGATACCATTTTCCACTTTATCTCCTTCATGCATTTTTTCTCTTGCATTTGTCTTCTTTCACAAAATGGCAAACATGGAAATATGTTCCTTTGACTTAGCAATACCATCACTGGATCTGTATCCCAAAGAGATAAAAAAATAAGGAAAAGAACAGTATGTACATAAAATATTGATAGCAGCCATCTTTGATGTTGTAAAGAATAAATGAGGGGATGCCCATCAATTAGGAAAAGACTAAGTATGTTGCGGTATATGATTGTAATGGAATATTATTGTGCTATACGAAATGATAAGCGGCATAATTTCAGGAAAACCTGGAAAAAGTTAAACAAACTAATGGAGAGTGAAGTGAGTAGAACCAGGTGAACAGTGTACATAGTAACAATAATATTGTTCAATGAAGTCTTGTGTATGACAACTATTCTCACTAATATAATGATCCCTGACTCATGATGAAAAATGCTATGTGCCTCCAGCAAAAGAAGTGATGGAGTCGGCTTTCAGGTCAGCATACTTTATTTCACTTTCTTCATTTTGGTGGGAGGTAGGATGGGGTGGGATTCTTCCACAAGAAGACTAATATGGAAAAACATTTTACGTGACTGCACATGTGAAATCTATATCAGATTGTTTACCATTTCAATGTGAGGTAGAGAGGAAGGAAGTGAGTTCAGCACCCAAAATTTTTAAGAAATGAATGTTAAAATATGTTTTTTACTTCTAATTGTGGGAAGACTAAATTGAATTAAAAACAAAAGAAAGCAGTATAACTGAGCTTTAAAGGAAAATACAGATTTAAAGAGCTGACAATTCAGTCAGCTGGAACATATTCATCATGAAGGATAATAATGTGAATTAGGGCTGAAAAGGTAGATTGAACCTACAATATGATGTTTTTTACATTTTAGGCAAAGAATTGTTATTTTATGCTAAGGCAATACAGAGCTATTAAAAGTTTTTAGCAGACCACTCATCAATAGCTAAAAGTCTAGTATTAAAGAGTCAAACTTTGGGGGCATAAAACTCCCAGATTCTGCTTTTAAAAGTACATAATCTGGGGGTTCCGGGTTAAGATGGTGGCAGAGTAAGAAGCAGCTCTTAACCTCTCCTGACCGAAACACACAAAACTCCTCAAGGGGACATAAGAACAAGTCCAGACGAACAGGGGAACCCCACAACAGGGTGCAGCATGGAAGGTACGTGGAATCGAGGCATCTCCATGCTATAAAGGGTTGAAACAGCTCTCACTAAATTGCGGGTTGAGCAACCAACCCACCCCCACCCCCTCCACACACAACACCTATAGCTCCTAGGCCAGCAAGGAAGAGGTGGAGCAAGTTTGGGGCACCCATTGAGTCATTGGCGGCTCCGGGGCCTGTTCCTGAGAGCAGCGGGATTTGGGACCCCAGGAAGCTAGCGAACGCACGCGGAATTTGAGCGTGGGAGCAGGACGCCAGGAGCTGATGCAGGGCGCAGAGCCCGGGCTGAGAGTGCAGGCACTGGAGGAGGCATGGGTGGAGGCAGACACAGCCAAGAGCTAAAGCTCTGAAACCCAGAGTGGGGAACCAGGGCAAACAGGCATACAACTGTGGAAGCAGCGCCCTGAGACTTGTAAAGAAACCTCTGGCAGACGATCAAGCAAGGTGGTCCACCTTGGAAAAAACCAGGCAGACCTCAGGAGCCAATAGACCGCGGACAGACCCTGAGCACAAGGATAAACCTGAGAAGCTGCTAGGCTAAGGATGGCTACCCAGTCTCAGGAACCTCAGAAGAGAAAGATTAACAACAAGAAAAAGAAGTCTTTAACACTCGACAACTTTTACACAGAGAAAATCCAGACAACCGAGCAAACAGAGGAGGAGAACAAACAAGCATCCGGACCCTCCTCAAATAAGGAAAACTCCTCACAAGCTATGGAAGAGTTCAAAACTAAGATTTTGAGGAAAATGGAAGAGATCTGGCAAGAAAATAACAGTTTAAAAGGTAGAATCTTGCAATTGGAAAGTGAGGCTCAGAAACCAAATGAACTGATAAGTAAATTGAACAACAGAAACGACCAGATTGAAAAGGAATACCAGAAGATTATAGCCAAAAACCACAAGATTATAGCCGAAAACCAATCCCTAAAGGCTAGAATTGAGCAATTGGAAGCTAATGATCTCTCAAGACAACAAGAACAAATAAAACAAAGTCAAAAGACTGAAAAAATAGAAGGAAACATGAAATATCTCAATGAGAGAGTGACAGACCAAGAAAACTGGTCTAGAAGAGACAATTTGAGAATAATTGGTCTTCCAGAAAATCCAGAAATTAATAGAAACCTGGACTCCATACTAACAGAAATAATTCAGCAAAATTGCTCTGAAGTCCTACAACAAGAAGGCAATATAGACATTGAAAGGATTCATAGAACACCTGCGACATTCAATCCAGATAAGAAAACACCCAGAAATAGAATTGCCAAGTTCAAGAGTTTCCAAGCAAAAGAAAAAATCTTATAAGAAGCCAGAAAGAAACAATTCAAATATCAAGGAGCACCAATCAGGATCACACAGGATCTGGCAGCCCCCACGCTAAAAGATCGCAAGGCTTGGAATATGATATTTAGAAAGGCAAGAGAGCTGGGCCTGCAACCACGGATCAACTACCCATCAAAATTGACTATATATTTCCAGGGGAAAGTATGGGCATTCAACAAAATTGAAGAATTCTAGGTATTTGCACAGAAAAGACCAGGGCTAAATGGAAAGTTTGATATCCAACCACAAAAATCGAGAGAAACATGAAAAGGTAAATAAGATACAGAGGGGAAAGAAAGAAAACTTATAATTTTTAAATTTGCCTTTTTAAGGGCCTCGGTGAGATCTAATTAGCTGTATTTCTATGTAGAGAAATGTTATGTACAATTCTCTGTAGTGAACTCTATTCACTATTATAGTATTCACTATTATAGTAATCAGAAGAATAATTCACAGGGTGAGGGTGGACCACTAAATAATCTAAGATGGCATTGGGGATGGGAAAGAGGGGGTGAATAGCAGGGGACACCAAGCGAAACTTGAGTGAATAAGAAAATAGGATATTCTATTACACACAAAGAGGGCATGGGAGGGAGAGGGGACAAATACTATTATAAGAAGGAGAGGAAGAGAGCATTAAGAGGTAATAATCAAACCTTACTCTCAGTGTAATCAACCCGGAGAGGGAAGAGTAGCTATACTATCCATTGGGACATAAAACTCTTATCTAACCCTTGTGAGAAAGTTAGAAGGGATAAACCAAGGGGAGCAGGGGAGTGGGGAGGACAAAAAAAAGGGAGGGGAGAAGAGGGAGGAAATTCATAAGGCCTTTAAAAACAAAAAGAGGGCGAAAAATAAGGGAGGGCGTAGAAAGGGAAGTTAATCAAGGGAGGGGATAAGGGATAGGGTCTTAATAGCAAACCACTGGTTTAAAAGGAAAAAAGTATAAGGAAAAAGGGGGTAGGAATGGGGGAGGATTTGAAAATGTCAGCAAATGCACAACTGATGATTATAACTCTGAATGTGAATGGGATGAACTCGCTCATAAAATGGAAGCAAATAGCAGAGTGGATTAGAAACCAAAATCCCACCATATGTTGTCTACAAGAAACACATATGAGGCGGGTGGACATTCACAAGTTTAAGGTTCAGGGTTTGAGCAAAATCTTTTGGGTGTCAAATGAGAAAAAGAAGGCAGGATTGGCTATTATGATTTCTGACAAAGCCAAAGTAAAAATAGATATGATTAAAAAAGACAAGGAAGGTCATTACATACTGATTAAAGGCAGTATAAACAATGAGGAAATAACACTGCTTAATATGTATACACCAAAAGGCATAGCACCCAAATTCATAAAGGAGAAACTGGCAGAGCTCAAGAAGGAAATAGATAGTAAAACCATACTAGTGGGAGATCTAAATATTCCTCTGTCAGATCTAGATAAATCAAACCGAAAAATAAATAAGAAAGAGGTAAGAGAGGTGAATGAAGTCCTAGAAAAATTAGATTTAATTGATATGTGGAGAAAAATAAATAGGGAGAAAAAGGAATACACCTTCTTTTCAGCTGCACATGGCACATTCACAAAGATTGACCATGTTATAGGGCATAGAATCATTGCAAA
>NW_025384994.1:0-4034 GCF_016433145.1 Gracilinanus agilis
CCCCAGCTGTACAGGAGGAGGGAGCACCTCTTCCACCCTCCACCTCAACAACCTGACCTGAGGCGTTGAGGGAGGGTGGAGAGAGAGATTCTCCGACATCTCCCCCTCCCCCCCACCGCGCCCCTCCCCGGAAGCCCAATGACGGAGCGCTCGCTGCTCCCGCCCTCCAGGCCCGGCCTAAGGCGAAGGCCTGAACCAGAGTTGGAAGCCTGTTCCCCTCGCGCATGCGCGGAATAAATTCCCCTCGGGCTCTGTGCTGGGTCAAGTGGACCCTCTTAGAGCACTTTGCCTAGGCTTTTGCCCGCTTTCTTGCGGCTATAAAATCATCATGAGGATGGTCTATGCCTGCATTGAGGGTATCCTTGATGAAAAGAGTAGCATAATTTTCCACAGCAAACTACATCTTCAAAGTTTGAGGTGGAAAGAATTGAACCAATTTTATTTTGGTTTTTATTTAATTCAATTTTAATTTATTTTCAGATCTTTACCCGGCCTCTCCCATCCTTCTCTGAGAAAGCAAGAGAAACCAAACCATTGCATACGTATATATGGTCAAGAAAAAATTCTCCCATTGGCCTTGTCACATATATTATATATTATTAATATAGCATTGATATGTAACATAGTATTGTTATATTGTTATATATTATTAATATAGTATACATCATTAATGTTACATAGTATTACTGTAGTATTATATATCACTGTTATATCATGTGACCTTCCATGTTATATAATATTAATGTATCATTATTATACATTGATATATATCATTAATATAGTATTATATTCTGCATTATTAATATAGTATTACATTCCCTATACTATTAATATAGTATTATCTAGTATACATCATTAATATATAATAACATATGGTATTACAGTATCATAGATTATGAAACCATTAATATAGTGTTACATATTCTATATTGTTAATATAGTATGTTACCCATTGATATATTTGTAACATAGTATGATAGACTATGTTAATATATGAATTAATAATTATGCATGACATTAAATATTATTATGTAGTATTTATAAAATATATGACATAGTTGTGTCATAGAGATGTACACATAGATACCATATATGTAATGCGCATATATATGTGTGCATATCCATCTGTCTGTCTGGCATAGTCTGCATTCTGAATCTGTCTGAAGGCTGATAATATGCTTCATCTTGGGCCCTTTGGAATTGTGGTTGCTCATTGCATTGACCCTATTCCTGTGTTTTTCAAAGTTTTTTGTGTTGATTGATTTTCAAACAGCATTTAATATAGGAGCAGGGGGCAGATTCCACCACATTTTAGATGTTAAGATGACAGTTTTATTATATTTGATAAAATTATATTCTAACCAAAGATGACACCCACCAGAATATAAGCTCTTTGAGGGAATGGATTGCTTTGTTTTTGTCTTTGTAGCTCCAGGTCTTAGTTTAGTGCCTGGCAATGAGCACAGTAGGGGCTTAATAAATGTTTGTTGAATGAATGAATGATTTATGTCCTAAAAGATAGCATGAATGCTTTTGCTCTACACTGTGCAGATATAGACATACTCAGATCCCTTTACATCCCTGAACCTCAATTTTATCAGCTGTAAAATAAAGGGACTGGACTACATGGTCCCTGAAGTCCCTTCCAGGTCTACATCTATGATCATATAAACCATGCATACAATTATAGAAATAATTCAAGTCTAGGAACCAATAGGCAATGGCATCAAATTATGGGTAAAACTGGGAAAAGTCCTCATATAGTTTTTGTTGGTGTCATGGAAATTGCCTTTTTCAGAGCTAAAAAAAAAAGATTCCTTATTGATAACTCCTCAAATGTTTCTACTGACAGATGACATTTTACTAACTGCATTAGGTTTCAGGTAAAATACATAGCAACATGAAAGAGATTGACATTACCATCTACATGGCAAATATGAAATGTATGAAAAACACATATTGCTGAGACTATGGCATGCAACTAGACAAGCAGCCCATCACTATATCCCTCTTTTCAAGTGAATGATGACTCAGGTCCAGAATAGAATTTAAGAGGAGAGAAGCCTAGACTGTATTGGAGAAATAGTGCTTTCAGTGATGTCAAACTGCTCATTGCCACAAAAGCCGCAACCTCAAAGAATCATAGAGTTAGGTGGGACTTTAGAAGCCATCTAGTCCAACTTTCCTTATTTTATAGCTGAGGAAACTGAGAACCAGAAAGTTTAAATGATTTGCCTCTGGCAGCAGAGGTAGTGAGTGGCAAGGCTGGTAATCAAACCAAGATCTAGTATTCTGTCTATAATTCTAAATGGCTCTGAGTCATGTGACATCATGGTCTCCAAAGGATGTAAATTACAAGTAACCCAAAGGACAACAGAAAGATTTGCAGTGGGTGTCAGTTGTGACATTATGGAAATGACTCACTGTTGAGAAGCATTACAAATCATTCTCGAGAATCATTTTTTAAAATCCTCAAGAATGTCTATGTATCCTCAACACTCGGAACAGTGCTTGACACACAGAGGGAACCTAATAAATGCTTGTTGATCAAGTGAGTGATTGGGCTGGACAAGAATGTCAAGAATGAGTGATAATAGAGAAGCTAGGTCTCTCAGTGCTTAGGGAGCCAGGCCTGGAGATGGGAGCTCCTGGGTTCAAATGTGACTCCAGACACTAGCTGGGTGACCCCAAGGAAGTTGCTTAACCCCAGTTGCCTAACCCTTACTGCTCTTTTACCTTAGAACAGATACTTAATATTGATTTTAAGACAGAAGGTAAGGGTTAAAAAAAAATCGAATGATAACAGATTAAAATCTTGTTGAGAGTTCTTTAGAGAGTAAAAGAACCACAGGGAGAACTTCAGGCAACCCCAATACTCTATAGAAGCTCTATAGAGAGCACACAGTGAGAAGACATGGAGGCCTTGCACATGCATCCATTGAAGGAGAGCATATACTGGTGACATCATTTATCCATCAAGCAACTGAAGTATTTATTCTTCCCTCCACTTAATGACCACCTTATTTGTGTTTCCCCCAACTTTGCACATTCACAGTGCCTTCATTATCCCCTGCATCTTTTCTTCTACTCTTATTCATTCATTCAATCAGTTCTGAATTTAATCTATGAAAAAATCAGAAACAACTTCATATTTCCATATATTTCAAATACAAAAAAAAGATCACAGGAAGAAGACTGATTTTATAGGAAATCCCAGGATACTGTTAGATATCTTTTTGATAATCTTTTTATACCCCTTATACTTTTTCCCTTCTTTCCTCCAACCCTTCCTCCAATTCTTCTTTTCAAATATACTGTCCTGTCTCTAAGCCCACCCCTCCACCTGGGAAAGAAGGTGAAAAGAGATGATGAAATAATTGTCCCCAACCTTGTTGCATGCTATGGATGTAGTCCCTTAACTATCTTCCTCTAGGACAAGCCCTGGGATTTCTGTTTCCTACCCCCACTCCCTTAGCCATACACCCACCCCACAATTTGACTATAAGGGTCTTAAAGAACCATATCTTTGCTGACCTTTGTATCTTCCCTCAATGCCAAGGAGGTTAAAAACTCTGCACATAAGCTTTTAAACTGATTGCTTAATTTGAAGACCACAGCTAACTGCAAAATCCCAGTACCTGCCACAATGCGATGCCTATCTCAGGGCAAATAAATGCTTAAAAAATGAAAGAAAAAATTCCAATTTGTCCCCCAAGGAGAGAATTCATCAAGAATTAGACCGGAGTGGCAGGTAGGTGACTCAGTGGACTGAGAGCCAGACCTGGAGATGAGAGGTCTTGGGTTCAAATGTGGCCTCAGATACTTCTTAGCTGTGTGACCCTGGGCAAGTCATTTAACCCCCATTGCCTAGCCCTTACTGCTCTTCTGCCTTGGATCCAACGCATGGTATTGATTCTATGGTATTGATTCTAAGATAGAACCCAGAACCTATTGATTTCTGAGATTACATCTGAATTGTGGTTTCTTCAACCATTTTTCCTTTTTCTTCCTCCCTCCCTCCCTCCCTCCTTCCC
>NW_025384995.1:0-2559 GCF_016433145.1 Gracilinanus agilis
AAAAAATGTGTTATAATGTAGACTTATTATAACATAGATTCTTCCATATATACATACTGCCTCTGTAATCATGTGTTCTAAAGCATAAAAAGAAAAAATGTTGATACAAAATATTTACTCTATAATGTTCCTCATCACCAATATAATAAAAGTTTTTCTTTTTACTATAATGCTTATCGTTAACATTCATATAACCTATTTTGTGTCAGAAAACTTTACAATATCAAATAATTTAATCTTCAAGAAATATTCATGAGGTATGTGGAACAATCACACAAAATTATGTACTTGTAGAACCAACAATCTGTCAAAATAGTATAGCAAAATGTTCCTTCCCATGTAATACCTTTAATAAAACCTTGATTACATCTCAGGAATTATGAACACCATTCCTAGTGTCCAGGGAATTTACCTGGTTGGGACCCTATGAAAGTAATGTAGCCTACCTGTCCTTATTCACAAACACTCATTTGCAGGCTTTTCAAGAGGCACCATTATTTAGAGTTATGGTATTACTATTATTTATATGACACTACAAATGTGTGAGGTGGCATACAATAGATGAAACTGTGCCAAATAAAGGAAAAAAATCAGTCCCTGAGGAGTCTGTAATTTGAGAGCTTGAATGGCCATGTACAGGTAAAGACAGAATGCGTAGTGGCTATTCCTTGAGTATTATATTGATAAATCTATAGCACATTTTTAAGTAGGAATGATTTCAAAAGGCTTCCTAGCTGAAAATTATTACTGGGATACTTGGAATACCTAAAAAATTATAGAAAGCCTGGAGGATTAATAGAAGTCTACATGGGTTTAAGTAGGCAGAAATATTACAACACCTGAGAAAAGTCACTTATATTAGTTCATTTTAATTAAGTGTTTTAAAAATATGTTCAGGTCAATGAAAGCATGGATCAAACCTTAAACATTTTGAATATGTGTTTATATACCCATATCCACAGAAAATAAATATAAATGTTGATACATATATACGTATATTCATGTATACATTTATTCATTCATATACATGTCCATATAATTCAATTTGGATATTCTGGGATGTCATTCTGTTTTTCTCCAAAGGTGTTACTGTTTTTATCCAGGAACTAAATAATCTATATTGGGTTGTATCAAGTCAGCAAGCATTTATAAAGTGCTTACTATGTGTCAGACCCTTTCCTAAGTTCTGTGTATATAAATGCAAGCAAAGAGAAAACATTTCTACCCTCAAATACCTTTTATTATAATGAGTAAAAAATAATACAAACTAGCCATAAAAGGACCTCTGTGTTGCAGAAAGAATCCAGCAGCTTGACAAAGATAGGAATAAGAGGAAACAATATGGCTAGCATCAGTATATTCTTTAAAACTGAGATTCTGGGATCATCTGACCAATCAGAAGGAAAATAATCTTCCAGAGGAAGAATTTCATTTGGACTTCATAACAGTCCTATGAGAGATAAGTACTACAAGTAATGTTATGGTCATTTTCCAATTTGCAAAGGAGAAATTTGAGTCTCAGAGAGATATAGCCTGCCTATGCCTCAGTGGTGTAAAGTAAATGAGGGAGGATTCATAGTGTCATAGATTTTGAACTGGGATGGATCTTAGAGAACATTTAGTCCAAACCTCTCATTTTATAGATAGGCTTATGTCCAGAGAGGTTATATCTTCCATATGGTAGCACAGCTAGAAGTTGTCAGAGACAAGATTAGTAATTGTTTTTCTATCTTCCAAAACAAAACACTGCATTAGCTCTTGGGTTCTTCATGAAAGATGTTGTTAGCAGAATACAAACTTTGGTTTGGGCATACTATAGGCAATGGTGGGATTCAGGTACTTTAGATGAAAATCTACATATCTGTCCTCAACTCTCAAGAGTAGAACATGCACATAATTTCTAACCAAGTAGAGAGAAAAAAGTGGGCTAAACAAGAATATTTTAAATGACAGTGGAGTCAAAGAAAAATGCAATTTAATAAGTCAATTGAAGATCACTATCAAATAAGCAAACAGAAACATAATTTTAAATCCAAAACATTTCCAAAGAGGAAAAGGGAAAGATATTAAAAACGATATCACTGGAATGTCTATAACAAACAAGCACAAAGTAAATCATGTGAATTCCTATGCTGCCCTATCCATCAGTCTGCAATAGTGTTGAATTGACATTTTTACACCCCTTAATACCCAGCTCTTTCTCTTCATCACTAAAAAATGTAAAACATAGAGTAACCTAAGAACCTACTCCAAAAATATTTGATTTCTTTTAGATAGTCTGATCTCAAATGGGAGAGATTATCAATATAAGTAAAGGAAGGAAGGAAGAAATAAGAACGGGTTCTAAATTGAATCTGTGTCAATTGGAAAGAAAAAAATTAGGCTGTGACTCATTAGGGAACATAAAAGATAGTAAGAACAGTTTTAAATACTGCATAGTCAAAGTCTATTCAGAGAATTTGAGATGGAGAGTATGGGAAAGGTTTTTATTTTGTTTGGTTTGGTTTGAAATATATAATATTTACACACACACACACACACACACACACACACACACAT
>NW_025384996.1:0-2790 GCF_016433145.1 Gracilinanus agilis
TATATATATATATATATATATATATATATATATGTAACATAGATTGATGGAATTGTGAATAGAGTGAGAAATTCAGAATCAAGTGCCTAAAAGACTTATTAGCTACATGTAATTTACTATGTATTTTTCCTAAGCATTGAGTCGACTATGTAACTATCCAGCCCAATAAACTATAGTGAATACCTATTTTATTAAAAATCTATTATATATAGACTCCTATTTAATTTTTAAAGCCCATTAAACCTGGATCTCTGTATCTCTTTCTATCTTTTTTGGCTCTTTGTCTCTATATCTCTCTCTCAATTTCTATCTCTCTGTCTTTGTTCGTCCAATTCAAACTGACCTCCTTTCATTCCTTCATATATAGAACACCATCTTCATTCTACCTCTTGGAACTGGCCAGTCCCCACAAGTAAAATGTGTTCCCTCTGCCTCATTGAATGAATTTCTTCCTTCAATATGTTAAATGCAAGCCCCATCTCTAAACATAGCCTTTTATGATACCACAAATTCTAATATTCTTCCTCTCAAATTATCTTGTATTTAGCTTTAGGTACTCAATAAATATCTAATCAGTGGCGATTTCCTGGAAAACAAATCTGATGAGTTTCTAGAAAATATCTAATGATGATCTACTGCTGCATTGTCATCATTTTTAAATTACCCCGTTCTTTAATCAACTTCTATAAGCTCCTTGCTTCTTAATCACTATTTTCATACTGATATCCAAACAAAGAATTATCTCACTAGTAAGTAATTCCACTGGACAAACTTTCTCAAACCCCATTCACAGTGTTGATGTTTTATGCCCACAGTGTATCTAACAACTTGACCTATAACTCTTCTAGGTTCAAACTTCAGAGACTGAAATTACCCTCAAATATTCATCTTTATTTCCATCCATTGTGCATATCAATATTGGTGGGTCAGTATTAATGTGTGAATACCCCATAGTTACGGTATATTCTTTCAAATAGAACAAAACATGCCATCAAAGTAAAGATACAATCTTGGCTGATTGAGTCTATAATTAAAAGAAGTTCTTTTCGGATGACCATCTCCTTTTTTCAGAACATCTTGTTCTTTTGTGTTTACTGGGTTTAAGCAGAATGGCATATCCTGTTTACCTAAATCACAATGTACACCCATGAAGACAAATGTTACCTAATTAACTGACAATAAAATGAGAAAATATGAATTAGAAAGTGATGTAATTGGGACCCCATAGTTTCAGAAACAATCAGCAAGACAAAAAAAAATGTAATAAGGTGCACTTCTTTGCTCCCTTTTCCTTTTAATTTATTTTCCATGATAATTTGTTTCTTTGTTTTTTTGTCAAGAGTGCTATTTACTCTGATCCAACCATTTTGGAGGGCAATTTGGAACCATGCCCAAAGGGCTGCAAAAGTGTGCATACCTTTTGATCTTGTAATACCAGTACTGATTCTGCATACCAAAGAGATCATAAAAAAGGGGAAAGGACCTACTTATACAAAAAATATTTATAGTAGCTAACAAGTTGTTTTATGTACTGCTCAGGTACCCCTGAATCACCCTAAATAGAATTAGTAGTTTTATCCTAGACTAAACAATAAACTTTCAAGTACCCAATGATCTCAGCCTAGACAGTAGTAGAAATAATCTAATCTTAAGTATCCTATTATCTTAGAGGTTTCTCACTGTATCTAAAGCTCTCCCAGGAAGTCCAGTCCATGACTGGAATCCTCCTTCCCTGGTCTCCATGTAAACTAATATCACTTGTCCGTCCTTTCTTTTATTACCCAAAGGAAATATAATACCCCATGTTCTTTAGCTTATTGGAAATTCCCATGAGGGAGATTCCCATGGTCGAGATTCCCATGGTGGAGATTCCCACTCATGATGCATTTTCCTGGAGACATTGTTTTCAGAGTCCCTGAGCTTGTCTCTGTATGGTATGGGGTATGTGTATAAATCTTTGTGGTCTGCTTTCCCCAGACTGAAGATTTGTTCTTTTGTATCTGCTTTGGTGGTTCTGTGTTTTTCCAAGTTGACAAAGCTCCTTCTGTGGCGCAAAGAATTGGAAAATCAGTATATATCAACTAATTAAAGAAAGGCTGAACAAACAGTGGTATATGTTGGTGATGAAACATTATTTTGCCATAAAAATGATAAATTACATTATTTCAGAAAGAACTTGAAAAATTGAAATCAGTTGATGCAGAATGAAATAAGCAGAACCAGGAGAACATTATAAACGGTAACAGCAATATAGTATGATGATCAACTATGAAAGACATGGCTACTCTCAGCAGTGGAATAATCTGGAACAATTCTGAAGGAATTATGAAAAAGAATGCTATCCATCTTCAGAGAAAGAACTGTTGGAATAAGATGCAGATCAAATCATACTATCTTTTACATTAGTTTATTTATAGTCTTATTTTAAGGTTTTGGTTTTATGTGAGTATCCTCTTACAAAAATGACCAATGTGGGAGTTTCCGGGTTAAGATGGCGGCAGAGTAAGAAGCAGCTCTTAACCTCTCCTGACCGAAACATACAAAACTCCTCAAGGGGACATAAAAACAAGTCCAGACGAACGGAGGAACCCCACAACAGGGCACAGCGTGGAAGGTACGTGGAATCGAGACATTTCCAAGCTAAAAAGGGCTCTCACTCACTCAATCGCGAGCTGAGCAACCGCCCCACCCCCACCCCCTCCACACTCACCTATAGCTCCGAACCCAGCTAAAAAGAAATAGAGCAAGTTTGGGGCACCCATCGAGTCATCAGCAGCTCCGGGACCTGTT
>NW_025384997.1:0-4852 GCF_016433145.1 Gracilinanus agilis
TCCCTGCCCTCTCTTGCCTTCTGACTTAGAATTAATACTGCAAGAATTGGTTCCAAGGCAGAACAGAGGTAAGGGCTAGGCAGTGAGGGTTAAGTGACACAGCTGGGAAGCATCTGAGGCCAAATTTGAAACTAGTATCTCTAGTCTCTAGGCCTAGCTTTCCCCTTCTTTGCTTTACTTTCTCCCCAGCCCTTCTTTTTTCCATACTAAAGATGAAAGAGAAACCAGAGGATTAAAAAACAAAACACAACACAACAAAATAGAAATGCTTTCTGTTTAAACAAGAAACACTCCTTGGCCCTTTCCTGTCTTAAAGTCATATTTCTCAGGCTCTAATTGCTTTTTCTGTGTTGCACATAACTTCCCTTACACTAAGAATGCTTAGTAAATGCAAAAGAATTATAAGGAAATCTGTTTTGGGGCTAGAAGGAGCTTTTAAAGCAAGGTCCATCTTATAGCTGAGCCTATGTGCTATGATTTCTAGAGTCTCCTTAGCACAGTGCCTGGCACATATGGTAGGCACTTAATAATATTGATTGATTTGAGGATTTGCCATGACAAGCCTGTTTTGTTGCTTCAGATCTCACCACTAGGGATTTATTCTTTTGATTTGAAAGGTTTTTCAAGTCGTCTAGAACCCTCCCAGATACCTCCTGGAAATTCTTTAAATGAACCTAGCTGCTGAGACTATATAAAGCTGAATGAAAACAAGGTTTTGTGGGGATGGGACAGGACAGACACTTTGTTTTACTTTCCCATTTTGCCTAGGCGTGGCCCTGCTTATGCCCATCTCTCTACACTGATCTGAAGAATGAGGCTCTATTGTAAGGACATATTGGAGAAGCTCCTCACTCTGATCCCTGGGTTAGCTTCCTTAACAGCAAAGAAAAGCTTCATTTGGGAGTGAGGTCCCATCCCTGTGCTGTTCTAGGTCCATTGTCTTACCTATGAGATGAGATGCTAAGACTGCCCCCTTTCAGCTCTCCAGTTGTAGAATGAGGATAAAATTAGTCAACCTACCTCACCTGGATATTGAGGAGCAAATAAAACAAAGAATTTGAAAATGTCTTGAAAAATACTTAACATCTGTAAGGAATTGTTATTATTTCTGAAGGTGGAATTCTATTAGGATGCTGAATAGAAAGAATTGGATAATTAATTTAAGGTGGAGTAGAGGGAACTAGAATTTGGGAGAAAGTAGAGGACCTTCATTTGGTAGGGAACTTTCTGTGGGTGGGAGTGGGCAGACATAGGAAGGGTTTAGAAAGGGAGTGGGAAGGAGTTAGGGCTAAGAAGTACTGAATACTGAACATACTAGAAATGAACTCCAGAACCTGAGATGAGCAATAATGTATGACAAGTACCACATGGGTATTTAAGTGGGCCAGTGGATAGAGTGCCAGGCCTGGAGGCTGAAGAGACCTGAATTCAAATCCTTTCTCAGACACTTACTAGCTATGTGACTCTGAGCAAGTTTCTTAACCCTGTTTGCCTCTCCTCTGTAAAATGAGCTGGAATAGGAAATGACAAACCACTCCAGTATCTTTGCCAAGCAAACTCCAAATAGGGTCACAAAAAAGTCACACACAAATGAAACAAATGAACAACAAAAACTGTATGTCCCTTGGCAAATGGGAGCTGGGGGTTCCACAGTGGTGGAGAAATCATAGGACTTTCATTCCTTTAGCTTAGGCTTGGCTTTCTCCTGGTTACCATTTTACTCTCTTGGGGTATAAATCCGAGGGGGAGGAATAAAGTCCCTAATATCCTACAGCACACTGTTTATCCAAGGCTTTCCTCTGGAAGAGGAGGGACAAAGGTCTCTACTTAGGGCTATTCCTCCTACTTATGTCATCTAAGTTAATTACCTCCAGGATAGATAGAAAGACCTTTCAGGAAACAATTCCCTATGAAGCTGGAGGGACCCACTTAAGAGGGAAGATGAAAAGATTAAGACTTACATTGCATCTATAACATAATTAGTAATAACTATAGTAATAATAGTAATAAAAAGGAATAATTATCCCTTGTGTAGCACTACACAGCACCTGCCATCCTCAGAACACAGATGATGCTACTTAGGATTTTATGAAGGTTTCCAAACTGCACATTCCTAGAAGAAGCTTTCTCTCCAAGCCCCAGAAGCTCCTTTTGTCTTCTGTTCTTTCACCCTGTAAAGCTAAGTAGTGACTGGGGGGTTAAGGTCAGTGGTATCTGAAAATGTGGTCACAGAGTATTAGCAGCAGAAGCTGCAGAGTTATAGAACTATGCACGAATGTGAGTGAGGAGTGACTCAAAGGAGCCACCACAGAATTAATGATCAACATAAGCAAATGTGAGCATTCCGTCTTGTCCATTGAGCTCAGGATTCTGGGTTTAAACTGCAGCTGGGGAACAGTATTTGGATCAACTCTCAGGAGGAACCTCTTTAGTATAAGGGCCATGAGGCAATGAAATGCACTGGTAGAAAAGGTGAGATCAATTTCCTTTGGGGATTAGAAAAAATTACAACTATGTATAAACATGGAAAACAAACTTCCACATTAGCTATGTTACACCACCCCCTTCCCCACCAAAATTCTTTAATCTGTATTCTGAATTCATTGTTTCTCTTTCTAAAGGAGGCTATTATGTTTCCTCATGAGTCTTCTGGAATTGTGGTTGGTCAAAGTTGTTTATCTTAACAATATTGCTGTTACTATATAAACTGTTCTCTTGGTTTTATTTTTATTTGTTGGTTTTACTCACTTCATTTTGCATCAGTTCATACAAGTTTCCCCAGGTTTTTCTGTCCTTTGTAGTTTTTTATTTTTTTAAACACTTACTTTCTGTCTTAGAATTAATACTACATCAGTTCCAAGGCAAAAAAGTGGTAGAGGTTAGGCAATGGGGGGTTAAATGACTTGCCCAAGGACACATAGCTAGGAAGTGTCTGAGGCCATATTTGAATCCAGGATCTCCTATCTCTAGGGCTGGATCTCAATCCATTGAGCCACTTACCTGCCCCTGTGGATAGCATTTTTCATCATAGAATTCTTCATCATTATAATGGATCATTGTACTGATCAGAGTTGATTAACATTACAATATTCCTGTTACAGTGCACAACCGCATTATACTTGTAATTTTTCAATCCTACGGTGGGACTTCAAATTCTCAAATTTAACCCTTTGCATTTGCTGTGGCAATGTTGTAGCATCTTATAAGAGTGTAACTTGGACCTCCTTTGATCATCGACCCCCCTCAAAACCATTTCATCTTCATGGAACATTTTGGGTTAGCACTCGCTCAAAAATCTCAGCTCACAAGCCTTTTGTTTATCAGATTTGACCAGAGAACTACTAGTTCCAAGCAAAAAGACATTTAGTTAAATAGCACAGGAAACAGATGATAAGAATGTGGATATACTCTCCCACAGATTCTCATATCAAACCACCTTCCTACTTCCTTGTTGCAAGTGCTGGACATATTCTTCTCTGGTTGCTTCTTCGTTCCACAGAAGAGGGACCCAGGGGGTTTATTCATGAACAAATATTGTTGATCAGCTCAGCAGCAGTTCCTCATGAAGGCACTTCCTGCCCATTCTCATGTGGCTGCAGTCAGTCAGGTAATCTGTGTCACTTCCAAAGGGCCCTCTGACTCCCCAGCACAGAGAGAAAGGAAATATGAGAGGTGGTAGGAAACCCTGCTGTGGCTCTTGGAGACTGCTGGGAATCTCAGCACAGGGATTTTGAAGCAACTTGGCTCTTGTGGACAGGAACCAAGAAGGAGTAGAAACATACTGTAACTTCTAACAGAGACACATTGAAGTGGCAAGGTATAGACTCCACCTAAGGGTCTATGGTCCTAGCAGCGAAAGCCAACTCACCACCATAGAGCATCTACTGTTTCTGCTATTCTCTGTTAGTCCTGGGAAGAATGAAGCATGATGGACCTAATTTTCCAACTTTTTCAGAATCTATACTCAGAAACATAGCCCCATAATGGCATACCTTGTGTTCTCCTCTGGACCGTGGAATTCAGGTTTTTCTCCAAATCAGTGAATTTGGGTCTTCAAGTATGGTGAAGAATTTTGGGCCATGGAGTTTAGATCTCACCAAATATGGGTGGGGCCCTTTCAAAATCCTGTGGAAGAGTAGCATGAAAAGCAGGGTTTTATCCTAAGAACTTCAGTCTCTCACCTATCAGCTTCTCTATTCTTTGAGGTTTTTCCCCCCAAGTTTTTTTTAAATGAAAAGTCAGTCTCAATTAATCAGCGAACTTCCACTGAATTACAACCATAAGACAGCTAGGTGGTACAGTGGCTGGAGTAGCAAGCCTGGAATCATAAAGACCTGAGTTCAAATCAGACTTCATATACCTACTAGTTGTGTGACCCTGGCTAGTCACTTCACCTCCATTTGCCTTAGTCTCCTCAACTATAAAATGGAAATAATTATAGCACCTACCTTGAAGATTTGTGAGGATGAAATGAGATGATATTTGCAATGCACTTGGCATGTAGTAGTTGCTTTACAAATGTATATTCTTAGCTACAGTGTGCTCAGCCCTGATATGTACTCATTATGATATAAAGAAGAAATTATCTGTGGGGCAGTTAGGTGGTTCAGTGGATAGAGTAAACAGGCCTAGAGATGGGAGGTACTGGGTTCAAATACGACCTCAGATACTTCCTATTTGTATGATCCTGGGCAAGTCACTAAATTTCCATTGCTTAGCCCTTATTATGCTGCTGTCTTAGAACTGCTATTGGTTCAAAGACAGAAGGTAAGAGAGGTAAGAGTTATGAAAGGAAGGAAGGATGGAAGGAAGGAAGAAAGGAAGGAAGGAAGGAAGGAAGGAAGGAAGGAAG
>NW_025384998.1:0-7490 GCF_016433145.1 Gracilinanus agilis
TATATATAGTTGTTGTTTGGATTTCTTCCTTTGGGAACTGCCTGTTTTTATTCTAATACCTATGGGGGAATAGCTCTTGTCTATACATAGATATTTGCATCAGATCCTTAAATATTTTGGATATGAAACCTTTATTAGTGAAACTTGCTGTGCAAAGATTTTTGCCCACTTAACTGTTTCCCTTCTAATTGTAATTATGTTCATTTTGTTTGCCTAATTAAAAAAAACACTGTCCATCTTATCTAAAAGATATTGTTTTTTATGCATAAGATGGATATTGAGGTCCCTTCCACTTTGGAAATTCTGGTATTCTGTGAAATAATAAATGTGAAAGAACTTCATATTTTCCTTTTTACCGTGAAGACTAAATCTCTAGTCATCTAAGAAAAGATTCCACTCTGGAGAGAGTTTAGTAGTTCTCCCAGAGAGGAGAAAGATCAGGCTGGGCTCAACAACCACAAAGGATTCAACTACCAAGTTCTGAGCTTACCTACCAAAAAGTCTTTAGGGAACCCAGGTGACGCAAATTGGGATAATGCCTTTGAGTACCTGCCTCTTGGGAACTAAGGGAGAAAGCCCCAGTCAAACTTAATAAGGCCTTTCCCATGAAAGTAAAGAGGGACCAAAATAAGACCGTATGATTCCTTTCTCTGATCTACCCTTCAAAACTGAATGACTTGTCAGTTTCTCTACTAGGTATGTAGAGTATTAATTGTTCAAAGTTCAGATATTAAATTTGTCTACATTTTACAGAGTACCAGGAGAAAATTGGGAAATAAACCTCTTGCTAACACAGATAATAGTTTTGTTTACCATTAAAACCCTGTCTGGGCTTTTTGATTGTCAGTGGTTTAACAGCTGGTATAAGACCTTTTTTTTTTTTTTTTTTTTGCCAACTGTACTTTGATCAGGAGCTAAAACTTGAAGATGAGCCAAAAAGCATGCAATTCTATACTTAACCAGGCAATTCTTGAGTACTAGCTATGGAATGGATATACTAGGGATGGGGGGAAGGGGGAAATGGGACAAAAGAAATAGAAATGATGACCCTGTCCTCCTAGAGTTTTTCATCTGATTTAGAAGACAGATTACATATAAAAATAACTAGAATATTTATCATAGATTTAGAGCTGGAAAGGATCTTAGAGATCATCCCCCTTATTTATTTATTTAAAACCCTTACTTTCTGTGGTTCCAAGACAGAAGAGCAGTAAGGACTAAGTAAGTAATTGTATTAAGTGACTTGCCCAGGGTCATGCAGCTAGGAAGTATCTGAGACTAAATTTGAACCCAGGTTTTCCTGACTCCAGGCCTGGTGCACCGTGCTAACTGCCCTCCAGAATCTCTCTTTTAAGAAGGACACTCAGACCACTCATGTCTTTATTCCTCTGCAGACTGTACTCCTGGCTTTCCTCCAGGTCTTTGTCTCCTTCCATAACCATATATATGTTCAACACTCCTTCCTCCTTCTAGCTTTTTTTTTAATGTGTTGTCTTCTGTTTAAATATGTGTAATTACCCTAATGCAAATATTAATCATATGGAAATAGTTCTTGACCAATGACACACGTAAGACCCAGTGGAATTACTTGTTGGTTGAGGGGTGGCAAGGAGAGGAGGGAAAGAACATGAATCATATAACCATGGACAAATATTCTAAATCAATTAATTAAATTAAAATTTTCAATAAAAAATGAAATAAATGTATGTAATTAGAATTTTGTATCTCTTGAACTACATTTCCCAGCATTCCTCTTTTGTCCCCAAGTTGCATCCTTATGTTTTGTAGATAAAGTTTCTGTAACTATGCCCTCTCTCCCTCTTCTCCCACTTTCATGTCCGGGAAACTGCTCTTTACTCAGGTTGTTACTTTCTTCTACTTCAAGTGATTATTAATAAATCTTATAAAATATAATACTTGGAATTATTGTATATTAATTTTTAATCTTACAAATGTAAGCTTCTTGAAGGCCAAACCTGCCTTTCTTCTATTTGTAGTCCAGCCAGATGTCAGCACAGTGCCTGGCACAAAGTAAAGCATTGAGTGTTTCTTACTGTGGTGGAACTGTGCCAATACAGTACAATACAAGAGGAACCAACACAACATGACATAACACAACACAATACAAATAAAGCGCAGTACAAAGCAATATGACAATACAATATACACTGTAATAGTACAATATAGCACAATACTGCACAGTATAATATGATACAGCATAGTATAATACTGTCATATAATGAATGCACTATACTATAATAAACTATAAATATGGTACAATATGAGTCAGTACAGTATAATATAATACAATGCAGAATTGTAGAGTATAATGCAATACAATAAAATTTAGCATAGTATACAAAGTACATATAATACACCATAATACAACATAACCCACATTGTGCCAGGGATTGCAGTAAGCATTGCTGAGTGCTGAGGATATAGAAACAAGTAAGCAAGACACTTTGGGGAAAGACATCTCATAAAGGGGACTAGAAAAGATGAAATTTGGGAAGTGGTAAGAAAGTCTGATTCAGCCAAATGTAAAGTGAAAATGCTATTAGTGTTAGGTGCTAAAATGAAACATCTTTGTTCATCTCAGTTGTCCTGGGCTTTTACTATTTAGAGAACCTAAATATGGATTTATCAAATAGTTCTCTGAAAAAAAGAAAACCAAGAATAACTGATGAAACAAATGTTTTCAGTTAGATTTTATCCATAAAGATACTACTCCTTTTAGACCACCCATGCTCCCTGACTCTTTGCCATTCTTGATCATATTTTTTTTTTTTTGGTAAATCCTACATAGATTTTCCATCCAATCTGCTAGAGACCCTCTTCTGATATTTTTTGGACACAAGTGCAACATCAGGTTGTCTAATTGTCATTCCTTTTTATGGGCACATCATATACCTTCTTCCTGCCATATCCTTTTTGTCCTACAATCATATATTTAGAATTGGAGGGAACCTCAGATTCCATCTCCTCCCACTCCTTATTTTACAGATGACGAAACTGAGGCTCATAGAGGATAAATCACTTTTTGTCCAAGTTCACACACATGCAGAGTTCTGGTTTGCAAATTACCATTGTTAAGTTTGTAGCCTGCTTATATATCTAGTATACCTTATTGATGAAAATGACATAAAGCTAAACCCTTGATTTTTCAGAGTATAAATTAATCTAGTAAAAACATTATATACATACAACTAGAAGTGAATTATTTAAGCATATCTATTAGGTTTTGCATCTGGTGTTGTGATATTTTTCAGGGCAGAAGAAACAATGCCTTTATAATACATAAAATTTAGCAAAACACCTTGTCTTTTCTACTGAATTAACTATTTTGCACATAAAATATCAAAATGGATTCATTATCTCACACTGAATTGGTGACATCGTATTGAGTTATCTTCAAGGGAGCTTGCTGGAGACTTCAGCTTGGATTGGGGGCTTGGAGCTCAGCTTCTACTTGAACACTCCTGGGTGAGTGAAAGGCTGATTCCTTTCCTAGTTTCTGGAGAGACTAGCTTTCATTTTGGAGTAGAATATGTGGTTACTTACCACCAGCCTTCCTGGTTGAGAGCTTTTAGGTTGCTATCTCCCACTCATTTCTCTTCTTTATTATTTCCTATTTGTAAATATTTGTAAATATTTTTAAATAAATTTCTGACTCAAAATATAATAAATATTGACAACCACATAATTTAATAAAAATTATTATCCAATCATTAACTTTAACCCTTATATTTCTATGAACTTTTATTTTAGTTTCTAGTGCCAAGAAATAATAGCAAAGAGACTAAACCAACCAGACCTGCAGTAATCAGTATCTTCAAGAAAAGTTTCCAAAGACTCTATGCAGCAGGGCTCCTAGAAATGCAGGAATTTGCAAATTGCTTTTACTGCCACAGACCAAAGGTAAGTTTTTTACGTCTGTATGTTATAGAAGACACTGTTGACAAGGCATTAATCTTTTTCCACCCAAATCTGTAATCACTATAATCAGATTTTATAATATTCTACCACAGGGGCTTGGGATTTAAATTCAGAAGTATAAAACATAACTACTTTTTTTTAGTCTTTTTACAATTCTATTTTATGCTCAAATAAAACCTTTAAGCAAACATTTTGCGTGTTGGCCAAATCCAGACCTAGACTAATGTAGCCATAAATTCTATTGATGAAGAATCAACAAGGAAGCATCTCTTAAACATTATATTCCCTAACATGTTATACAGAATGCTTTCTATAACTGCATTATCAAATGGAATATTTTCTTCACTACTCAACTGCCTAAGAAGACAAAATATTGAGGAATAGATAAAATGCTACCTTTTGTTTTCAATTTTAAGCTGGAAAAAATTAAGAGAATCATCTTACTTCTCTGACCTTTAGTTCAATATTAATGTCTTCACTAGAATGACATGTTAGTAATTGTAAGTGTAGTTGGAACTGGCAACCTACGTGGCATCTCCCCATGTGAAAAGACTGTAGTCAATTTCTAAGAGAGTGGTGATGATGTGTAATGCAAGTGTCTTGGAAAGATTAAAGAGTATGTATAAGCATCTTGTAACTGGTTTTGGTCTGATGACTTTTGATGGATACTAATCTGGAACTGGAGGCACCTTTAAAGGCCTTAACAAAGCCTCAGCCAATTTTTTCTTTAGCTGTCCTTTCCTGGTTTGAGTCTGCAGTGTTCTGTGAGGGTCAAGGCTGTAAGAGTCATCTCCTCTCTGAGACCAACATATGGCCCCATGGAATTGGGCCTCCATTCTTTTGCCTTTCCAGTTATTTCTTTTTTCTTTTTTTGCCTTTGGGGGAAAGATTAATCAGGAAGCTTATGAATTTTGAAAGGTCAGGAAAGCAGGCCTTTGAGCATGTAGAGTCCCAGTGTCCAAGTTTTGCATCTAGTTTGGCACCAATGTTCTGAGGAGTAAGGAGTAACCTTCGGGACCCAGCCAGTGGTAACTGAGATAAGGTCTCATGCAGTAGTAATGCTGATTTGAAGTGAGCTTAGGGGGAACAGTGCTGTGTAGGATGAATGAGCCCATTCTCCCTAAGACTGAGATGGGTTAAGGGAAAGATTTGTCCTTGAAGTGTTAGGAGAAATGATTTGAGCTTTGTTTTTGCAATATCTGCAAATATGTTCCTTTGTAAAAAATTAAATGATGTTAAGTGATTAAATAAAACTGGAGCCATAGTCACTGGCACCATAACCAATAGAGGCTTGAGCCAACCGCTAATAGAGAAGAAATAACAAAAACCTTGGATACTCAGCACCCGGAGATATAGCTGCCTGGGTATTGGAAGAGTGGGCCAGAGTTTCCTTGGGTACATAATGTTAGAGTTACTAAATGTCAAATGTTTTACCTCGCATAGGTAAGATCTGGACAAATTAATTTCTTTTTTCTTACAGGAATACTTAGAATTCATTTATAATGATATCAGCAAAATAAGCTGTATCAGGAATTCTCATTTGGACAAGAGATGTGAGACTCCTAATTCCTGTATTAAAGTGGCAGAATGGGATAATTGGAATGAGTACTGAGTCTAAAATTAGGACACTAGGATTTGAATTCTGACTCAGAGAATTCCTAGCTAAATTACCCTGTACAAATCATTTTACCTCAATGATTTCATCTGTAAAATGGGGATGGATAATATTGCCAGCACTACCTGCCTTGGAAGTGCTGTTATAAAGAAAATTATTTCAAAAATCTTAAAGGGCTGGGAGCAGCTGGGTAGTTTAGTGAATTGAGAGCTAGCCCTAGTGATGGGAAGTCCTAGGTTCAAATTTGACCTCAGAGACTTCCTAGCTGTGTGACCCTGGGCAAGTCACTACACCCTCATTGCCTAGCCCTTGTGGCTCTTCTGCCTTGGAACCAATACATAATATTGATTCTAAGACATAAGGTAAGGGTTTAAAAAAAATCTTAAAAGTGTGCTATACACATAAACTATTATTCATTATTACTAGAAGCCTCAAAAATTGGTCATACTTTCTACTAATAAAATAAACAAGTTGAAAAGATTATGATGTTATATATTCAGTCATTCAGTCATATTCAACTCTTCATGACCACACAGACCATAGCATGCCAGGCCCCTCTCTCCTCTACTATCTCCCAGAGTCTGTCCAAGTCCATGTTTGTTGTTCCCATGATGCTCTTTCTCCATCTTATCTTCTGCCATTCCCTTTTCCTTTTGCCATCACTCTTTCCCAATAGGGTTTTTTTTTTTTTTTTTTTGGAATGACTCCTGTCTTCTCATTATGTGCCCAAAGTATTTAAGCTTCATTTCTGAATCTGTCCTGCCACTGAAGAGTCTGAATATGCATTGATTGATTTGATCTCCTTATTGTCCAACAGACTATCAGAAGTCCTTTCTAGTACCACAATTCCAAAGTGTTGATTCTCTGGCTCTCAGCTTTCCTTGGAGTCCAACTCTCCCAGCCATACATTGCTGCAGGAAAAAACCACAGCTTTGACTGTCTGGATCTTTTCAGCAGTGTGACATCTCTGCTTTTTATATCCTGTCCCGATTTGTCATAGCTTTCCTTCCAAGGAGTAATCGTCTTTTAATTTCATGGCTGCACTCACCATCTAGAGTGATCTTTGAGCCTAAGTTTATAAGATCTGACACTGCTTCTATTTCCTCTCCCTCTATTTGCCAGGAAGTGATGGGACTTATGATAGATCCAAAAAAAGTCAACAGGAGTTTTTACATTCCCCTGCCGGATTTGGAAGCAAAAATAAAAATGAAAGAATCTAGAAACTGATACAACACAGTGATACATGGAAGCTAATAAGGAATAGAAACAAAAGGAGAAAGGTGGGAAGCCCAGGGACTTAAACCTAATCCCTGATCATAAAAAAAAAGAAAAAAGAAAAAAAGCCAAAATTATCACTGACTTCAGTTAAAGAACTTTTTACTGTTCCCAGAAAGTGATTGTTTTAGGTCCTTTCTTTTCTAGAGAATAATCTTAGTTAAATATATCAAAGATCTAGTGGGCAGCTGGGTGTCTTAGTGGATTGAGAGTCAGGCCTAGAGATGGGAGGTCCAGTTTCCAATCTGGCCTTAGATACCTCCTAGCTGTGTGACCCTGGGCAAGTCATTTAACCTCCTTTGCCTAGCCCTTACCACTCTTATGCCTTGGAACCAATACATAGTATTTATTTTTAAATTTAAAAATTTTTTAAAGTTTAAAAATGTAAAAGTTTGAAAATTTTAAGTTAGAAAAAAAAAGATCAATTTTACTCAGCAGCACAGGAAACTTCCAGTGTGGCAATTACTGTCCCTCTACCAACACTGATTACAATGCATCTATGACTTAATAGAAAAGTCCTAAGGAATTGCTTGAGTCACATAGAGATCAAGTTACTTGCCCAATTATTAAGTGATTGAAGTGAATTTGGAACTCAGGTCTTTCTGACTCCAAACCTAGTACTGTCTACTCTGTCCTGCTCCTACTCAGGTAACATTCATAC
>NW_025384999.1:0-9664 GCF_016433145.1 Gracilinanus agilis
TGCCCTCTATGTCATTCTTCTTCTGCCTTAGGGTCCTTCCAACACTTGAAAGTGGGTATTGTGCCCCCCAGAAGGGACTAAATAGCCTTAATTCCCTCCATCATCATCTCTAGCCTGGGTACCAGGCCCTCTAGCAATCTTGTGAGCCTATTGGTGCCTTTCCTAAATCATGATGGTCAAAATGGAAGATGATCTTCCCAATGTTGTCTGACCAGGGTGGTGGAGATTGGTGAGACTGTCATCTCCTTTCTTCTCCTCAATATGGGTCTGTCAGTACAGCTTAAGGCCACAATGACTTTTCTGGCTGCCACAGGATTTTTTGTTTTCAGCTTGAACTTGCAGACCACTAAGCCCTCCAGATCTTTTTCACTCTAATTGTTGTCTAGTCCTACCTTCCCTGTGCTATATTTGTTGAGTTGATTTGTTAAAACCCAAGTGTGGACTTGATGGTGGCATAGTGGTCAGAGTGCTGGGTCTGGAGTCGAGAAATCTCATCTTCTGAGTTCAAAACCAGCCTCAGACACTTACTCGATGGGTGACCCTGGGCAAGTCACTTAACCCTCTTTGTCTCAGCTCCTTATCTATAAAAATGAGCTAGAGAAGGAAATGACAAGCCCTACCAATAGCTCTGCCAAGAAGACCCCAAAAGGGGTCACAAAGAGTTGGACACATCTGAACAATGACAAATAGGACTTTATGTCTATAAAAATCCAGCTAATTAGATTTGACTCATTGCTCTAGTGCCTATTGTGTTTTTTAAAATCTGTCTGTTGTCCACTGTATTAGCTATCCTCCCAGCCAGGAGTGTGCTAGAGCCAGAGCCCCTTGTTAAATTTTCATTGTTAGTTTATACCTTGGAATTTGACAAACTACAAATTAAGGCTTGATTTGTTGTTTTGCTTATGTTTCAATTTAGTAAAATGATAAGGAAAATGTTAATAATGTGGATCGATCTAAAATGTGTCATGGGTACATGGTTTCCTCCTGCCTTCAGAGCTGATTGTTAAACATTTATCAACAGATTTTGTTCCTGGCTTTGTATCACTGGTGTACTTGATAAGCATGTCTCATATGCCCTGTTCATGTCATTATTAAAAATGTCTAATAATGTGTGGCCAAGAACAAATCTGTAGAATGCTCCAGTAGAGACTTCCTTCTGGGTTGACATCGACCCATTAGTAGCTAGTCTGTAGGTGCGGTCAGTCAAGTGACCTGATAATACTCTAATACTCACCTGAACTAATTGGTTGTGAAGCAAACCCGTATCTCTTTGCTGTGTCTACACTAATACCGTTGGAGACTTTTGCTACACATCTACCTAAAAGTCAGGTGGTCTCTGGCATTTCCCTTATGGTCCTATCCCAAAAGGACCTTGGGCCAGCTTGACATAACTTCTTTTCGATGAAGCTGTAGGCAAACTCCTGGGACTGGTGCTTTCCTTTCTAAATGTTCCTGAATTATTTCTTTAATAATCTTTCCCAGCATTTTGTCAGGAAGTAAAGTCAAGTCCACCAGCCTTTAGCTTGAGGATGATACCCACTTCCCTTTTTTGGAGAACGGTGACAGTGTTGTCCATTTCCATTCTTGGGGATTACTGTTCTCTGTGGTTTGTCCCAGGCTGCCTACAATAGCTCGGTAATCACCTGTGACAGTTCTTCTAGAGCCTGGGGAGGTAGTTCATCCTGGCTTGGTGCCTTATGTTCATTGAAGGCTACTAGTCTATTTACTTACTCTCTTCTCCTTTATCTTTGACTTGAACTTCCTCTTCATTATTTCCGGTCTTTACTTCCCAATTTGAGGATCATTTTTGTTGACTGGAGAAAACTGAAGCTCCGTGAGAACTGAGTAGTTCTTCCTTAGCATTGTCCCTTCTGTCACCCTGAGCCTTCCGATGTGCCAGGTCTGGTTTGAAACTGGATCTTGAGGCAAGTTCCTCCTCAAAGCTTTCTCACATCTTCTGCTTGGAGACCATTTATAGATGGGGCTCTTTAAAGGACACCAGAGGCAAATTGTACTGACCTCTCTAGAGATGGGCCGAGTACTTCCCTTCCTGGCGCCCTTGTTCTCCCTTTGGGTTTGTTAACTTAGAAAAAACGCAGGACTATTAAATAGTCATAAAACCACTCTTTAATCAAGGGAAAGGGGGATGAGGGCTACCTGGCCTCTTATGCAGAGCTGCGCCTTGTGCAGAGTCTAAGAAATGAACACTGCTTCGCTCTGCTCCCTGATCCCCCTGGGAGTGCCACCGCGCTAGATGACGACTCCCCCGAATAAAGGAAATTGGGGAACTTATATACCATTTGGGAAGATCCAGGGGCTGGGAGAGATGATTGACATTATACTGAGGGGATACAATCAAGCTAGGGAAAGGAATCCTAGCTAGAGGCCAGGGTGTAAGGGAAGGGGCTGCTTACACAATGGATACCAAAGGATGGTCCCTGCCCTCCTGGGTAAGGGTCCCCGATACAATGGGGAAGACTACCCAAGACAAAAGGGTATTTAGCATTTACCCTGGGGTCCATTATTCAGTCTGCAACTGCTAGCCTGAGGTTCCTTTCAGGGTGGATTCCCACGGGAACGGGGAACAAGCACAAGCTGTGGGGTCTCCAACCTACAAGCTATTTCTAAAACTTGGGGTTCATCGGATCTCACTAAGCCACAAGTCTGGGGTCTCTAGATTCCATGTCGACAGGTTGCACCCCAAAACTTCTCTGGTTCTGCTCTTGTTCTTGGTAACTGCCCATCCCTCCTGGAGTATTAATGGGTGACTGAGGAAAGTGTTAGCTAATGACCAAGGTATATAACTCCCTCCCTCCAGTTATTTGCCTCTGTTCAATAATATAATAATAATGACTGTCATTTCTATGGCACTTGTCATTTGAGCTTCCCCATTATCTTCTGAGGGCTCATTCTTTGCATTGCCCAGATGGGGAAACAGTTGTAGAGGAGTTAAATGACTTATTTGTGATCATTTAATGTCAGGCAGAATCTGAGCCTGGCTCTTCCTTACACTTAGGCTAGTACACCCTCTACTATGGCACACAGTCTCCCTAGGCCAGAGATCTGGAGTTGGATCTGGATCTGGAATCTGAGGACCCGAGTTCGAATTCCAGTCCTGCCATTTACTTCCTGGGTGACTTTAGGCAGGGCTTTTAATGTTTCTGGGCCTCAGTTTCTCTTTCTCAGGAAAATGAGACAGTTCCCCTGGCTAATCTCTGTGGTCCTTTCCAGCTCTTGCATTTGAAGGAATGAAACTGTCACAGTTAGGGACAGGTGGTGGGGTTGATATTTCAGCCATATAGGCCGTCACCCACTTGGAAGAGCAGCCCAGGCCGTCCATCTGAGCCGTGTGATTCCCCAAATTGTGAAGTGATGACTGAAGTCGAGACTATTCTCATCTTTGGTATGGCGCTGCAAAGAACAACCCAAAAGGCTTTCTCAAATGTATATTCTTAGCAACTCAACCTTTGTGCTCGGGTTCCAAGGCCTGCTGCGGCAGAGATGGTGCCAGTCAGGGACTGTGCCCTTCAAAGGCAGTGCTTCTGCCTGCTTACTCTCCTTGCCATTGCCCCTGAGCTGGGGTGGAAGGGCCTCACTGACCTGTCTCCCCATAGTTCAGTCTTGTGGCACTAGACTAGGTTCCCCTACCCTTGTCTGTGGATTCAGGGGTGGATTCAGGGCCAGAGCCAGTCAGCCGATTGGGCCACTTTACTCTGGAGACAACTAATAACAAAGGATCATAGCTTTTGGGTTAGAGGGGGCCTTAGAGGTCATCAAGTTCAGCTCCCTTGTTTTATAGAGAAGAAAACCAAGGCTCAGAGAGAGAGAGGAAGTGGTTTGCCCAGAGGCAACTAGGTACACAGTGATTAGAGCATTGGACTTGGAGTCGGGAAGACTTGAGCTCAAATCCAGCCTCAGACACATTGGCCAAGGGCTGGGCAAGTCACTTCACTTCTGCCTGCTTCTGTTTCCTTATCTTTAAAATGGGGAAAATAACAGTGTCTACCTCCTAGGGTTGTTGTGAGGACCAAATGAGCTATATCTGTAGAGTATGGGATCTGGCACCTAGTAGGTCCTTAATACATGCTGATTTCCTTCTCCTTTCCCCAAGTTACACAGAGGATCATAACCCTAGACTAGAAGAGGCCTCTGAGGCTATCTAGTCCAACCCACTCATTTTATAGCATGGGAAACTGAGACCCAGGGAGGAGAAATGTCTTGCCCACCATCATAAAGGTAGCAAGTGGCAGGGCTGGGATCAGAACCCAGGTTGCCTCCAGATGCCACACTCTTCCCACTATACCATAGTGCCCTTTAAAAAAACAACAACACTAACCTGTTTTCTATCAGGATAGAAACCTGCATCACTCAAAGTGCAGGAAAAAATTGGGGTTTTTTTCGTTATTGTTTTGAATATTTAAAATGATTTTTTTTAAAACTGAGGAGACAATGAGAAGCAGACAGAATCAGAACTGCTCTGCAGCTCTGGGCAATTTCAAGGCATAAGTTTTCTCTGTCAAAATGGAGCATCCCATTCTGTTCCTCTGAGTGTGGGACTGGAAGTCAGGACACCTGGGTCCAGATCTAACCCTAGAAACCACCTCAGGTGGTTTCAGACAAATCACTTCACCTCTCATTGTCTCAGTTTCTTCATCTGTAAAATGGGGATCATAATACTAGCATTACCCACCTCATAAGATTGGATTGTTTTTTAAAATTTTTATCCAATCATCAGGCATTTCTTTTTTCTCCCCTTGCCTCCTTCCCCCACCCCACTGAGGAAAACAAACCAACCACTGAGGAAGTCACCTTGTAGTATAGAAGCAGAACACATTTCTACATTGACCACTTCCAAGAATCCTACCACTGATCGCTTGGTGTGCCGAGATTGAGCTAATCTGAAATCTACTCCCCATACCCATCACTCCCTCCTCCAACAACATCAGCCACTGCAACAAATCAGCCTCAGCTGAAAAACAAAGGATCACAGTTTGAAATTGGAATCGAACTCTTTAATTAATTTTGTAATTAAAGAATTGGGTTGTTAGGGCATATAATCAATGGGCCTCACCAGAGTCACCTCACCTTCCTATTGGGGAGCTGCCATTTTCCTTTAGTTTACACGAAAATCTTCTGAGACATGAAAGTGGGAAAAGTTGGTGATAGTGTGGACTACGTACATTTCAGGCCATTCACATGATTAAGAAGCAGCCCATCTGAAGGTCTGGCAGCTCTCTGCAAACGAACATTAATCTTGTCTAGGTTATTTATTAGAATTAGGCGGGAAGGAAGGAGCAGTGACCCACAAATCTCTCCAGGTTGAGGCAGCTGGCCGGCTGCTTTTCATTGATCTAATCGCTGAGGATGGCTGCTGTATTTTTTCGTTGAAACTGCTTCCTGGAGTTCTCTCCATCCCCCACAGAGTGTCTTGAGAGGCAGTGTGGTAATGGACAGGGAGCCAGGCTCGGGAGTTGGGCAGCCTCGGGTTTAAGGCCCTTCCCCTCTCAGCTGCCTTGTCAGTCTGAGTTATACAACAGTTGTCTCTCTGTAAAGGTGGTGGGAATTTTCTTGTCAAGAGTTCTCTGTGCTGATAAAATCATAGAACTTGACCTTACCCTGCCTATCCCCCAATAGCATCTTGTCTTCAGGAGGGCACGTCTGCTTGGGTTGAATCCTTTGGCCACTCAGTAACTGCTTTGCTTTGCAGTTCCCCTACTGAGGGAAGAGTACATAGGCCCTCTTTTAGATCAATCAGCCGATCAGTGAGTCAGCTCCTATGGTAGGTATCAGCCACTGTGCGGAATAGTCCCTGTCCTCCAGGAGCTAACATGCTCCAAGCGTTTTGATGTCCCCAGAGGTTGTTTTTCACCCTTCTGAGGAGATGCTGAGGCGGGCTTATTCTCTGAGCAACTTGGATTTAGAAAGCCTTTGGAAAACACTTGGATCCTCCAAGGGGATCATTAGTATGGACAGCTTCTCCTAAAATGCCTATTGCCACTCATCCACACCCATTGTTCCTGTGCTTTCAGACTATGTAGTCCCAGTGTGCTGGGGCCTTTGTGTCCTCTGGGCACAACGTGTTGATTACATACAGCCCACGTACCCCTTCTTAGGAACATTGGCCCTGTTCTGCTTAAGGGGGAAACTGAGGGAAATAGGTTAAGTTGTCTGCTCCCTGAACGCCTCAGAGAGCACAGAGGAAAGCAGGCCCCCCTGGAGCTCTTGGCTTCTGGTCGTCTGGCTAGTGTTCTCAACCATTCAGCCAGGCCATTCAGTAGACAAGTGTGTCTCAGACTCTAATCAGACATCTTGTCCCCTCCAGGTTGAGTGCTGTGGAATTTGCATCTTTATTGGGCAACTTTGAGGAAGTGTGCACATTTCAGCAGACCCTGTGCCAGGCCTTGGAGGAGTGTGCAAAGTAAGTGCTGGAAATCGGCTGTGGAGCTGGGAGGGCGGGCAGGAGTTGGGGGAGGCATGGGAAAGATCCTTTGGGGGTGGGTTGTTTGCTTTTGTTACCTACTTAACCGCAGTGGAGAGGAATGATGCCAAGAGCATGCAGGTGACGGTAGTGTTGGCAGTGACCACCAAGGTTGGGGGAAATACCACGGGTCGGCATTCGTTCATTGGGAAGTCATTTCACTTTTCTGAACTTTACTGGTCTATCTGAGAGGGATCGTTGTAGGGGTTTAGGGGACATGCCAGAGATTGATGATATCAGGTAGCCTGTTTGTACCTTGGACACTAGGTGATGCACTGGATAGAGCACGGTGCGACCTCAGACAAGTCACTTAACCACTATCTGCCTCAGTTTCCCCATTGGTAAAATGGAAATAATCATAGTGCCTAGTTCACAGGTTTGGTGCAAGGTGCAGTGCTTGGCACATAGTGAGTATTATAAAATGTTATTATTCTTATTGTTGTTGTTTTAATGGAAATGATCCTCAGGTATTTGTTACTTAGATAATGGAACTTTTTTTCCTCTTTTGCTCTTTTTCTGAAACAGACTTCCAGAGAATCAACAGAAAGTCGGAGGCTGCCTGATGTCCCTCATGCCTCAGTTTAAATCTCTGTATCTCACTTATTGTGCTAATCATCCCTCAGCTGTGAATGTCATAACTCAGCACAGGTAAAGAATGCCTCATGTTGACATCCCCTACCAAACCACCCTCCTTGGTGTTCTTTTTTTTAACCCCTCACCTTCCATCTTAGAATCAGTACTGTGAATTGGTTCCAAGGCAGAAGAGCAGTAAGGGCTAGGCAATGGGGGTTAAGGGACTTGGGCAGGGTCACACAGCTGGGAAATGTCTGAAGCCAGATTTGAACTCAGGACCTCTATTAACTAATTAATTAAATAATTAATTTCATCTTTTTACTCACCCCTCCCACTGTCTAGTGATGGTGACCTCAAAGAGGTCTCAGTTCCAAGAGGGGGAATTTAGTCCAGTTCCCCTCCTCTGGCATCAGGATAAACTGAGACCCAGAAAAGTGGAACGGACTGGCCAAGGTCACCCAGCAAGTTAGCAGCAGAGCTCGTCCTTTTGACCAGTGTTGCCAAATTCAAATAGAAATCAATCCCTCTAGGCTACATATTTTGACTTAGAAAATCACAAATGAACATTAACTATGTTGCATTATAGTTTTATTTATTTTGCCCAACATTTCCTAGTGATATTTTAACCTGCTTCAGCTGCTAGAGGGCTTGACAAGTTAGACATGTCTGCTTCACTTTTAGAGGCCAGTCGCCTTTCTCCAATGAAATGGTCAAAGGGAGGAGAGAAATAGAGGGTCCTGATCATCAGTCTGTTGTTAGTTTCTGGGCGATTCAGAATTGAGTACAGGTTAAAATGACAGGTTCCCACTGAAGACACCAGTGGGATTATCTGTTGAATGACCCAAAGGAAAACAAGTAGATCCTGGCAGGCCAGATGCCCATCTAAGAAGCCTAGGGCCCTTATAGAGGCGCAGGTTGGAGCTCTGGACTTGAAGGGGACTGTGCCATACTGGGGGCAGGGGGGACAAAGGGATGTTGGGATAGCAAGCTCCCTTTCCGTGTTCACTCCAGTCCATTGTAAGCTGGCTTGGTTTACAGGTGATAGATAGGACAGAGCTGAGGCAGAATTAGTCTATGTGGGAAGGCCATGTGGACTCCCTTGATCACCCCTAGGAACTCCTGCTGTTTTCAGAAAGAATCATGCCCACAGAAGAAAAGGGACTCCTGGGATGGCCCTGTGGCAGCTGTAGTGAAGGGGAAATGTTCAGCGATGGCTGCTTGGTCACTTGCCTAATTCTGGCTGCTGAGGGCAGACTCTTCTCCCAAATGAATAATGTAGGACGTTCTGACCCATTTAGAGCTGAGCCACATAATCAACAGAGACAACATACTCAGAGAGCAGGTGCTGTCCACAGTCAGACAATGGCATTTTCGAGGATGCCGCCCATGCTGGAAGGGATGATGGCAACCATGACCACTGCTGACTTTTGGATTGTGCTTTAAAGAACTCTGACAGGGAGTTACTGCAGGTGTTTTGATCCCAGTTTTACAGATGGGGAAACTGAGGTTCAGGAAAGGGATGTGACTCATCCCTGCTTATATAGCTAGGAAGTGCTAAGGGCAGTATTTAACCCCAGATCTTCCGGCCTCCAAGTCCAGCATGCTTTCCCTTTGTGGTGGGTGCAAAGCTATTTTTAGCCTGGACTGTCCAGTCAGTATGGCTGTGCTTGCTTCCTGTGAGGAAGTGCAGGGGGCCTTCTCCCTTGTTCCCTGCCACCACCTACAGTGTTAAAGGCTCCCCTTCTGGAGCCAGCCTTGGGAATGTAGCCTTGCTGCATACTCTTTTCTCAGCTTTCTCATCATAAAATCCTGACTCTCAGGCTGAAACTGGGCCCCAAGAAGGTGCCTTTTTTGCCTGAGGTGCTTGCTGGTTTCTTCCTAGTCTCTATACCCACAAGACCAGTTAGACTCAGCCCAGGTGAACTTCTCCAAATGTTCTTTTTTAAAAAAATTTGACCTATCTTAGAATTGATATACTATATTGGTTCCAAGGCAGATGAGCAGTAAGGGCTAGCCCAGTGATGGGCAAACTATTCCCCTCTGGCCAGATCCAGGCTATAGTTTGCTTAAGGCATTGAAGGGCAAACTACTGCCTGGATCTGGCCCTTGGGGCTAGACAATGGGGGGTAAATGACTTGCCCAGGGTCACCCAGCTAGGAAGTGTTGGAGGCCAGATGCCCAGCTCTCCATCCACTGAGCTGCCTGCCAGATGTTCTTTTCTTGCTTTTAACCTTTCCTTTTTTTTACTCCTTTTCTCCTAGTCATGCTCTAGCAGTGATCTTCAGCTTTGGGGGGTCATTTGACCTTTTTTCTCCTTCTCCTCCTCCCAGAAATCCAGGGTGTCAACATGTCAGGTTTTATTGTTTCCTCAGTAGTCAATTTCTAGCACACCTCCAACACCCATGTATAAAGTATCTGCTTGGTTTATATTTATTTTTATTTTTTGATTTTTATATTAACATTTTTATTTATTTAAAAAAATTTTCCCATGATTCCATGATTCATGTTGTCTCTCTCCTTTTATCCCTCCCCGCTGCCAGAGTTGACAAGCAATTCCACTTGTTTATACATATACATGTATATATATGCATATATATACATATACATGTATAT
>NW_025385000.1:0-5670 GCF_016433145.1 Gracilinanus agilis
TATATATATATATATATATATATATATAATGTTCTCTTGCTTCTACTCATTTTACTCTTTATTATCTTATGTAATTCTTGCCAAGTTTTTTTTTTAATTAACCTGCTCATAATTTCTTCTTGTGCTGTTTTATTCTATCACAATTATATAACATAATTTGTTTAGCATTCCCCAATTGATGGACATCCTCTTGATTTCCAGTTTTTTGCTACCACAAAGAGAGCTACTATAAGTATTTTGGAACATATAAATTCTTTTACTTTTTGCCTGATCTCTTTGGGAAATACAGTCAACTGGGTCTAAAGCAACAGTTAAATACCATGGAGCCTCAGTGAAGATTACACAAGCTTTCGTGACTTCAACAATAAAGGAATAGAGGGCTTGGCATATGACATTAGAGAAGGCCAAAAAGCTAGGATTATAAACAAGAATCAACAGCAAACTCAGTATAATCTTTCAGGGGGAAAATGGATATTTTAATGAGATATAGGACTTTTTTGCATTCCTGATGAAAAGACCAAAACTAAATAGAAAAAAAATGACCTTTTTTTATAGCCAGAAAGGCATTTATTTGCTCAATGCTGACTGCTACAAGCATTTCCATGTTGAATTCCAGATGAGTCTGCTTACTGAAGGAAGAGAAGCTGTAAGCTCCTAAATTTGTCACAAAGCAGTTTTGTGTGCCCTAGGTTTTGGACAACTCTTAAGTCCACAATGGCAAATCTTAAGCACCGGAGGAAAAACTGAGGCACAGTGAGTAGACAAATAGTTTTCCCTAGTGAAGCACAGAGCACAGGTATCTTCAGATAGTATATGACGGATGACAGTTGTTTTTTGTCTCTGGAGGAAAGGGCCTGGGAGTACATCCAGTGACCTCACTACATTGGGTCAGGCCTAGGTCAAGAGCTGAGAGTCAGAAGAGCAAGACTGGAGGATCCAGGGAAATCCAGACAGAAGGAGAAAAAGGCTACACTAAATAGGGTCCCCCAGCTAAGGCTCAGTAATGACAATGAAGGCAGCAGGTAAAGTCCTTGGTTTCTGAGACAGAGAAACTGAGGCAATGAATCTCAGAGAATTATAGAGCTTTAAAGTATCCTTAGATATTGTCAAAAGGCAATTTCACAGACAAGGAGACTGATCCATGGATGATTTGCCTAAAGTGACACTATTTAGAGTATTGGAATAGCTCTATTAGAAGCTGGAAGATAAGGATTCAGAGCTCCTGAAGATGCTCGCAGAGGGGTGGGAGCAGGAAGATCACTAGCCAGCTTTGAGGCACAAATTATGGATGGTGGCAATCTATGGCAAGTTTCTTGGCAAAGAAGCTCCACCCCATCCATATTTTGGGAAAAGGAACTGGTAGGAACTTCTTTCACTAGTGCACAAGCAGTAAGCAGCACATTTTTGGGATATGGACTTATTTCCCTCCCTAGAGGGAGAGTTGCTAAGGCTGGGGAGAGAGTGAAGAGGATGCAGAAATGCAGAAAGAAGAAGAGACAGGAGAGCAGGATTGCATGGTTCTTTTGTTCTTGGTCCTTCCCCAAGAAGACAAAATCATGGGAATCCTAGTGTCCCACATGTTCTGGCTGTGGGAGAGGGGGTAGAGAATGCTTCTTTTTTGTTCCTTTGTTTTGGTTGTTTTCTGTCCTGAAGGTTCCTAGAAGCTAGAAGGTCTGAAAGATAGAGAAGGAAGGATGCTCTAACCATCATGGAGTGTGGAGATGAAGAGGATGCTGTTTTGGTCCTGTAATTGGTAGTACAAATGGTAGTAACATAGTCCCTGGCCTCACACTATCTCCCTGGATGAATAACTCTGGTTGCTCCTTCATTAGGTTCCTTTTCCAGGTGAGAAGATTTCAGATATTCCAGGGCTCCTCTTGATAGGGTAAGGTGGCTTGCTGCTTCTTTATGTCAAAAGATAAGAGCTCTGCTTCACCTTCAATCTCCAACTGAACTGACAGTGGGCTACCATCTTGGAATGGATATGTAGAGGAAGTATATGCCCACCTGACTTCAGAAAACTTGACTTTCAAATACAAAGCTCAAAAGAAGAATAAAAAGGTCAACATTAAATCATAAAGGTCTCAATAAAAGTTAAACTATTTACATTATAATAGGGAAAGATTTTAAATATATATATATATATATACATATACATATATATAAGAATTCCCAAGAACTTTATCATTGTTAGGACATTTAAAAGGATTTTACATAGGGGAGTTCTGGGTTAAGATGGCGGCAGAGTAAAAAGCAGCTGATTGACCTCTCCTAACCCACGCATATAGGACTCCTCAAAAAGACATAAAAAAGGGGCAGCTGGGTAGCTCAGTGCATTGAGAGTCTGGCCTAGAGATGGGAGGTCCTAGGTTCAAATCCGGCCTCAGACACTTCCCAGCCATGGGGGGGTGGAGCTTGGGGGGGGTGAAGGGGAAAGTAAGAGCATAAATCATGTAACCATGTTAACTTTTCTAAAAAATAAATATTAATAAATGTTAAAAAAAGGATTTTACATAGAGGTTATAGATATGAGTCAGTCATGTTAGAACTTTATCATATAAATGAGGAATACAAGGAAGAATTTTATAATGGAAAGGAAAATGGGTTAGTGAGCAGTTTTTGAAACTAATTGTCATTGGGTTTAGTACAAAGAAGGAAAAAATTATATCTATGTATACATATATATGTAATATATATACACACACATACATATTCAGTTTATATATAGAAATGTTACTTTTCCAACAGGGAACTAGAAGAAGGGAATAAGAGAAATGGAGAATGATAAAAATGACAGGTTAAGGAAGGCAATGACTTAGAATTTTTAAAGACTCTTACCTACTGTCTAAGAATCAACACTAAGTACTCATTCCAAGGAAGAAGAGTGATACAGGCTAGGCAAATGGGGTTAAGTGATTTGCTCAGGGTTACACTGCTAGGAAGTCTCTTCCTTTGAATGCAGGACCTCCCCATTTCCAGACCTGCCTCTCACCTAGTTGCTTCTCAGATAGACATTTGATGAAGGCCAGGAAAAAAAAAAGAGAGAGAAGAAGCAACCAAAGGAATGGGATTGAGGACAATACACAATTAGGAATCATAACTGTGAATGTGAATAGGATAAAATGCAAGTGGATAGCAGGCTGGATTAGAAACCAGAATCCAACAATATGTTGTTTACAAGAGACATACTTGAAATAGAAAGATACACAATTAAAATAAAAGGCTGGAGCACAATCTAAAATGCGTCAGCTGAACTTACCAAGCAAACAAACAAAACAGGGGTCACAATTATGATCTTAGATAAAGTAAGAGCAAAAATAACCTTAATTAAAAAGGATAATCAGGGATACAACATTTTGCTAAAAGGTACCATAGACAATGAAGTAATATGAAAAAAATTTACAGCAAGTTTCTCTGATAAAGACCTCATTTCTCAAATATAATGCTGAATATAGAAATGAGGGCAAATTTATAATAAGAACTATTCTTTAATAGATAAATATTTGAAGTATAGGAATAGGAAGTTATCAGAAGAAAAAACCAAAGCCATCTATAGACATATGAAAAAATGCTCTAAATAGCTATTGATTAGAGAAAGACAAATTGAAGTACTACTTCAAAAATTTCAAATGCTGGTGGTGATGAGGGAAAATAGTTATACTAATCAACTGCTGGGACAGTAGGGTAGTACAATGGTTAGAGTCCTGGGCCTAGAATTAGGAAGACTTATCTTATTGAGTTAATGTCTAGTCTCAGACATTTACTAGCTGTTACCCTGGGCAAGTCACTTTACTCTGTTTGCCTCACTTTCCTCATCTACAAAATGAGATGGGAAAGGAAATGAAAAGGCACTCCATATTCTTAATTTAAAAACTCCAACTGGAGCTATAAAGATTCATATATGACTGGACAGAAACAACAAAATGAACTCTTGTTCAAATACCGAACTAGTTCAACCATTTTTGAGAAAAATTTGGAACTATACTCAAAAAGATATAAAATACATTTAAAGGGCTAAAGTCCTTCAAACCTTTGACCAGTAATCCCACTACTAGGTCTATTTCCCAAGGAAATCAAAGAAAAAAGATCTACATGTAAAAAAATAGTTATAGCAACTCTTTTTGTGGTGGCAAAGAATTGGAAATCTAGGGGATGCTCATCAATTGGGGAATGGTCAAACAAGTTGTGAAATATGATTGTGATGGAATAACATTATGCTATGGGAAATGATGACGGCGTACTTTCAGAAGGAAAAAAAAAACATGATAAGGCCAATATGAACTGATGGAAAATGAAGTTAGAAATCTGGGACATTATTGTGCACAGTAATAGCAATGTTATAATGATGATCAACTATGAAAGATTTGGTTGCTCTGATAAACACTATGATCCAAGATAATTCCAAAGGACTCAAGGTGAAAAATTGCTATATACCTCCAAAGAAAGAACTGATGAACTTTTACTGCAAATTGAAGTATAATGTTCTTATTTTATTTTTCTTTCTTTTTTTGAAATATGCCTAATATGGTAATGTTTTACATGATTTTACATGTATAATTAATATATTCTTGGCCTTGTTAGTGGACAGGAATAGGAAGAAGAGAGAGAATTTTGTCTTTTCTTGTCCTCTTCATCTATTTGTGTTCATTGAAACCTAGACTTAAATTAAAGGCATCATATTCCTGACTATCTCTTCCAGGACTAGATTTTATTTTCTGAAGTCTTTTAACACATTGGATCTGGAAGACAATTTGGCATACTCCTTACTCTTCGCTGTTACTTCTAGTCCCTTTCTCTGCCATTATCACTCAATTTCTTCTCCTCCTTTAATGTTTATCTCACCTTCATATCACTTTTTCGATATTTTTGTTGTAGTTAACTAGCACTAAGGTAAATTTATCTTACTTTCTTAAGGATTTTAATATCTAGTCCAATCTTCTTCTTCACATTAAATCCTGCCCTTATGCTTGGGGGAATGCAATATACATTTATGTTGCATCAAATACATTCACTTCCTAGTACCCTAACTTCCTCAATTTAAATTTTGTAATTTCCCCCTCTAGTAGTAATCACATGTGTTGAATGCCAGGGTTTGGATACTGGGAGAGAAAGTAGTAGAGAGAGAGGGATACAAAGCAGCGTCAAACAAGGTGATGCATAATCTCCATTTATTATGACAAAGAGAAAGATTTTTATATGGAGTACTAAGCATTACATCATATTTAGAAGACATTATTTTCCCATAGGATATTATATATTTATATAGGATATATATATTTATAAAAAAATTACTTTACCCAAAAACATTTTTAGGGCCCCTCTACAAATGCAAGCAAATTGAGAAAGAGTGACAGCTAATCTGTTCTGAGTAATTTGGAGAAAGGAAAGTATGGGTCATTTGGTCATGACATTAAAAAGACTTTTTTGCTCTTCAAAATAAGGAATAGCTCAAAGTTTTATTATGACTCTTTGGGGAAGAAGCCTTCAAGGGTTCTCTTATCTAAGTTTCAACCAAACAACAGCTCACAGCTGTGAGTTTTGGACCTTACCAGAAATCTCAGGCAAACTTACAAGCATATCTTTTATGGCTGCTTTCCTCAGTTGGTCTAATTTGTCCTAGGTTCCTTCATGGATATATATATATATATATATAGGACTAGAAAAACAAAA
>NW_025385001.1:0-6300 GCF_016433145.1 Gracilinanus agilis
GGCAAGAGAGGGCAGGGACCGTAGGGGCTCCGGACTCACCTTGCGCAGGGAACGGGAAGCAATGATGTAGTTGAGGAACTCGACGGTCAGTCTCCGGCACAGCTGGATGACCTGCACATGGCACTTGCCGGTCCGGGGGAAGGTGGAGAACAGGAAGCACATGGACAGAGCATCGTCCAGGTCTCGCAGGGCATCGATGAAGGTGGGGTACCTGGGAGTCACCGGGGCAGGGAGGACAGATGAGAAGGAAGCAGAGGAGGCTGCCAGGCCCTGGCCCATCACCCATGCCAGGATGGTCCCAACTACGAAGGCTGGCCTCCTCCTGCCCCGGCCAGAGCCACCCAGGCAGGCTAAGGACACTGCCCCAGAGAGAGGCAGCAGGGACTAGGTGGCAAGGTCTGAGACCCTCAGGCAACCCAAGCCCTCTGCCCAGTGTGCAGTGCTTTCAAAGTGTTGGCTCTCAGTCGGAGCTCCTCCTGGTTCCCAGGTCTCCTGGCTTCCATCTTGGGAGGGAGGGAAGGAGGGAGGCTCTTTTGGTCACCCCCGAAATCCATCCAGAATCCCAAAGGAGGGGCATCTGTCTCTACAAATAAGACTCAACTGCATGTTTATTTGCAGATGAGGTTTTAAGAGGAGCCTTGGGTCCAAGTCATAGAACACTGGTCTGAAGCCCAATGGGACAGAACAGGATTGGAAAAGTCAGGTCAGTCTGGTGGCAGTGGAAGAGGGGGGACTGGCCTTTGGGAATCAAGTATCTAGAGAAGGACCACTGAGTCCTAGATCTGGAGCTAGAAGGGACCTCAGAGCCCAACAAGTCCAGCTCTCTCATCTCAGAGGAAGAAACTGAGGCCAGAGGTGCCTGGGAAGTGATCTAGCTTTCTCAAAAGCTTCCAGAACTTTCCAGGTACATTCCCCTGCCTCTGTGGACAGTCTGTTTCCTCAGCTGCCAAACAACATGACAACCCCTGGGGACCCCCCCCTCCTTCTCTCATCAACTGCCCTGGAAACTGCTACCTCTTGAGGTCCCAAAAAAGGTGAATCCGGATGGTCAGAGTTGCTCCCAGGTGGCTGGGGCTCATTTCCCCACAAGGGACTGGTCTGGTCTGTGGGCCTGGTCAGCTTAGTCCAGGGAAGGCCTTTGGGACATCTGACCCACAACAGATCAGGACCTTCCCTCTCCTACTAGCCTTGGGACAGCAGCATCCTCTTTGGGTCTCCACCACAAGGGTCTCAGGGCTCACCTCTCCTTGATGATGTGGTCAAGCTTGTAAGCAGGCTTGTTGTCCTTCAGGCGCTCCACAGTATTCCACTCACTCTTTCCATAGGCTTTCCGCAGCTTCCTCACAAACACCTGCCCCAAGAAGGAGACCCAGCAACCCCTTTTGAAGAAGCTGTACTGTGTATCCAGACCACACTCTGCACACACACAGTACAACATGGGAGGAGCCTTGGGGACTCCATGCCCCACTGCCATCAGAAACCCAAGTCTCTCTCCTGCCAGCCAGTGTTTCCTTCCTCACGTTTTCTGCTCTGATCCAGATTTGTTACAAGAAGCCGACAGCTCTTTACTTTGATTTTCACTGGTCCAGCTATCCCGCCTCCTTCCCCACCATCCCCCAATAAAACGAAAAAACAAAACTCTTGTAACCAATAAATATAATGGAGCAGAAAGAATCTCCTCTGCACCTGGGCATCGATCCACCCAGGATTCCCTGAATCATCACTTTCCTCACCTCTGAGGACACAATACTACCCAGGAGATCCATCAGTCATTCCCCAAAGGATGCCCACTCCCTTAGAACCCAATTCTCTGCTCCCAGGAAACATTTGTCTCAGCTCAACTTTTGAAACAACTGTCTCAGGGCTTCTAATTCCTTATGTCACTGATAGGCGACATCCATGCAGAGCCCTGCTAGAGGAGGTCCAGAAGCTTCTAGAGTTCTGGGACGGGAGGGAAAGGGCTAGACTTGGAGCTTCCGGCAGATCAGTCTTTGCAGCTTTAGGCCTGACAAGGAGTCACCATTTGCACCTCTAAATATTTAGAGACTCCTGGCAAAGGCAGGAAGGAAGCAGGGCAAGGGCCATAGCATTAATATGTGCTGAAGAGCCCGTAGAGATCATCTCATCCAGAAAGGATTCTCAAAGGCATCAACTGCTCCCTCTGGGCACCATCAGGCAAGATTCATTGTGGATTCCAACAGTATTCTGGCTTCTCTTGCTATGAGAAGACTAGAAGCTTCTTGGGGCCCTTCCACAAAGCTCTGTACCCATATCAATAAATATTTGCTGACTGACTGTACCAGAAGACACAAACATAGTGCAAAACCTCTCTTGAAGGGAAGGCTCCCCAGTGGCACCCCTCTTCATCTCTGTCGGCCTCAGTCTCCCTTCCCCCTCAGCCTAAGCTGGGTTCACTACTGAACCAAGTACTCTAGAAGACACATGGAAATGTGGAAGAATGAGAAATACCAAGGAAAAACACCCAAAAAGGCCTTTTTAGGGCCCCATGAGGTAGGAGTGAGAGAAGAGAAAGGGAAACCATTCTCTCCCAAATTATTCTAGGGTTGTGTTAGCAGACATATGGCATGCATACCAGAGGGGACTGCTCCACTCCCCCTCTAAACCTGAACCTGAGGACATTCCTCACTCCACCCTCCCCTCTGCCCAGCAGCCCAATGGGAGTGCTTCCTCCCTCCCCTGTCTGGGGTAATGGGGGTGGGTGAGAGGGGGGGGAACCTCACACTTGGCATGAGGGTTGTCATTTGGCCACTCAAGGTCTAAAAGGTTCACCATTACTGTCCTAGGCCTTTACATACCAAACATAATTACACAGCAAACCAAGTCACACATAATATACTGCCATGATCCTAAATGGAGGAACTTGAGGGGCTCAAAGGAGTCCATAAAGGACCCAAGAATGTATAACAGGGAATGGCAGGGCTGGAATCCCACACTCAGAAGACTCTTGTTTAGTACCAATCCTTCCTTTTATAAATGGAGAAACAGGTGTGGAGCTAGGAAGTAGGGAGGTGGAATCACCATTCAAGGTTACATAGAAGCAAAGGCAGAATTTGTATCTTCCCCTCTCCAAATGAGGTCTGTTTCCCTCCCTCCCTCTCTTTCTCATCTTCCTCCAATGAGGTCTCCCCATATGTTCAGTCTATTCCCCAGACAACAGGGGGCCCTTTGAGGAGGGAGGGGTCCAGAGCCTCCTAGGCTCTCTGAAATGAGAGGAAAAAATTGCATTTTACAAAGAAGGAAACTGAGGCTCTGTGAATCAAAGTCATTTTCCCAGGAACAGTGGTAGTAGATGTCTGAGGCAGGAGTCAAACCCAGGTCTCTCCCACCTATGAGAATCCCTTGCTAAAGAGCTCTAGCCCACTTAAGCCCTGCCTCTTCACAGACCACAGTTCCCTTCTCTACCTCACTAGACTAAGGGCCCCAGGGAAGCATCTGCAGGTAACATCCTTTGATTCCTCCGCCCCTTCCTAGCACCTAGTAACCCCTGGTGAATCAAGCCACAAAGTCTTCATGAAGGGCCAGCTCTGGTCAGGCCCTGAACTAAATCCTGGGGATCTGAAGAAAGAGAAAAGCCATTTCCTACCCCAGAGGAGTTCCCAGTCCACCAGGGGAGAGTGCCTCCCCCAAACAACCAAGATAAAGACATTTGAGACCGACACACAGCAGATGTTTAACAAAGGCTCACTGCTTCCTGTGTGAATCCTGACCTTATAGTCCCGGAACTTGTTGACTATGGGCTCATGGAGGAGAAACTTGATGTCCTTGAGGAGGTAGAAGGTTCTTGGGGCTGTAGAACCCTTGTTAACCTTCTTCTTGTGTTTGGGTTCATGAGGGTAAATCCCTTTCAGGATACACAGGCGTCTGAAACAGATGCAAAGCCACTTAGCACAGTTTGCACTCATTCCCTACCAGGGCTACTAAGCTCTTTGTTGGTCATTCCATGTGGGCATTGCTCAGCACCTACCATCCCCACACCCCCAGCATTAATTGGGCATATTGCCACAGACTGGCACGACAGATGAAGGCCTCAGTCAAGCCCAACTCTCCCATTCCTCCAACACCTAACTTCTGGTCTTTAAAGTAGGAACTAGACAGACAAAGCATGGCAGACAGGAGGGTCAGCCTTGGGGCCAGGAAGGTCTGGGTCTGAGTCCCATCTGAGTCAGAAAGGATGTGTGACCCCAGGAACTTATCCAATAGCCCAGGCACGACTCTAAGCCCACCAATTACACAGAAGATCCTGGATGTGCTACAGTGAAGGAAGGACAAGGAAACCCCAGCCAGTCCCTGCCCCTCAACAGAGACAAAAATACTCCCATTCAGTACACCTTCCAGGGATCCCAGGAAGAGCAAGCAGCTGGAGCCTACAGTGCCAACATCAGCTGGTATCAAAAGTTAAAGGATTGAGAGAATGGGTTCTATTACCCGAAATACCATGGAAATGTGAGCTGTTATCATTACCAGCCCTCACTGGGGGAAGAAAACAGAATCTCGTCAAAATGAGAAAACATCCTTCACTTAGCACCTGAGGAAAGGGGGAAGTCAGACTCATGGTGTCAGAATTGCCAGTGGAGTAGGTGCAGAGACAAGAGATTTCGAGTCAGGGTCCTGGGTTCAAATTCAGCCTCAGATAATAACTATAATAGCTAACATTTAAGAGGATTCTGAGGTTTGCAAATTGCTTTACAAGTAACATTTCTTTATCCTCACAACTTTGAGAGATAAGGTACTCTGTCTGTCCCTATTTTAGGTATGAGAAAATTGAGACAGTGCATCTAGCTCCCACTTCCCTTCCCCTCTCCACCCCATCCAGGCCTCATTTTCCTGGTCAATAGAATGAGGGGTAATCACCTTATCCTACAGGTGAGAAAAGAGGCCCAGAGCCATGACAGAGGTGAGCTAGTCACTAGGGCTCTGGTCATTCATGCTGGTGCTGCTGTACCCACCACCTCTTGGGAAAGAAGAGACTAACTCAATGCTCAAGCGCAGTTGAAAAAGGAGAGACGGCTGATGAGAAGATGGGCCCATCATCCATACTGTGGCCAATGGCTAAGAGCTCCAAAGCCAAGCTCATCTTTCTCCTAGTGCCACCAGCCATGCCCATATCTCACCTGAAATCAGGAAGGCTCAGCTGCAGCTTCTTCCTGGCTTTGTTTCTGGTGATGTAGTTGGTTGCAGATCCTCTCTCATACTTAGGGTGGGGAGGGAAAAATAGATACTTCTGTTAGCAACAACTTCTCTCCAAAAAAAGCTCTTTGGGTATGTTAGCCAAACCATTAGCACCCAGAGTCATCAGCAACCTTCCCATCTGTGCTGGACCAGAGCATCGCATTCAAACCCAGCACGTCATAGAACCTCAGGGGCCTCCCAGGACCACCTAGACCTGAACAAGCACCCTAAATGTTCTTCTGAGAAAGAAGCCTTTGCTTAAAAACACCCAGTGATGGGGGTGGCAAGGTGGTTCAGTGGACAGAGAGCCAGGCCTAGAGACACTTCCTAACTATAAGACCCTGGGCAAGTCAGTTAACCTCCATTACCCAGGCTTTAGCTCTCTTCTGCCTTGGAACCAATACACAGTATTGATTCTAAGATGAAAGGTGAGAGTTTTAAAAAGGAGAAAAATCCAGAATTGATAAGGAGACAAAAGGTACAGGTTAAAAAGGGGGAAAAAAAGACATTGAAAGGAACGACCAAATGGGAGCTCTGCTGCTGGGGCAAGTCATCAACCTAGGCTTTGCGTTTGCTCTGAAAAATGAGAGACTGGACATGATGACTTCCAAGGCCCCTTACGGTCTTAGGAGCTTCCCCTCCCTACTTTCACACAACTATTCCTCAAACACTTGAAATGGGCTCCAAAACTTACATAAAAGGGCCCAGGAGCACAGACTGGGTGCAGGATTTGCACCCGGGTCTCTCCCACCTCTGAGGTTCCATGGATAGGGTTCTATCCTACTTTATCCTCTCTTTAACCTTAGCCATCCAGAGCCCAGCACCCCCGTCGGCAGCTAGGAAGGTGACCCGGGGTACTAATGCTACAAACAGCTGGTATCTGGGGGATGGGAGGGAAGCACCAAAGGGTCCCCCACTCCTGACAAGACTTGTGTGACGACATCCTTCCCCTCACCCTCCCAGTCTCTCTCCTCTGGGCCTGCGCCCTTTCCCTCTCCCTGCCTTCCCCTCCAAAACTCCATTTCCTGGTTCCCCCCCCCCCCCCAAAAGTCTTCTGTTCTCTAGCCTTACGTCCTGCTGACACTCTCAAAACCTCCCCCTAGGCCCGCC
>NW_025385002.1:0-1420 GCF_016433145.1 Gracilinanus agilis
CTATACCACTTGGTGCATATATATTGAGCAGTGTTATTTCCTCATTGCTTATACTGCCTTCAATCAGGATGTAATGACCTTCCCTGTCTTTTTTAATCATATCTATTTTTACTTTGGCTTTGTCAGAGATCATGATAGCAACTCCTGCCTTCTTTTTCTCATTTGATGCCGAAAAGATTTTGCTCATACCCTTAACCTTGAACTTGTGTGTGTCTACCCGCCTCATATGTTTTTCTTGTAGACAACCTATGGTAGGATTTTGGTTTCTGATCCACTCTGCTATTTGCTTCCGTTTTATGAGTGAGTTCATCCCGTTCACATTCAGAGTTACAATTGTTAGTTGTGTATTCACTGATATTTTTGTATCCTCCCCTAGACCCACTCCTTCTTATTACACTATTTTCTTTTACACCAGTGGTTTGCTTTGAGCCAGTATCCCTTATCCCCTCCCTTGATTGACTTCCTTTTCTGCCCCCTCCCTTGTTGTTCTCCTCTTTTTGTTTTTTAAAGACCAAATGAATTCCCTCCCCTCGTTCTCCCCTCCCTTTTTTGGCCTCCCCACTCCCCTGCTCCCTTTGGTTTATCACTTCTGACTTTCTCAGTAGGGTTAGATAGACTTTTTTATCCAGATGGATAATAAAGCTACTCTTCCTTCTCCGGGTTGATTACACTGAGAGTAAGGTTTGATTATACTCTCTTCCTCTCCTTCTTATGGTATTATTTATCCCCTCCCCTTCCCATGACCACTTTGTGTGTAATAGAATATCTTATTTTTCTTATTTACTCGAATTTTTCTTGGTGTCCCCTACTATTCCCCCCCTCTTTCCCACCCCCCATGTCTTCTTAGACCATTTAGTATCCTTTCCTCTCCCTATGAATTATTCTTCTGGTTGCTATAATAGTGAATATTATAATAGTGTATAGAGTTCACTACAGAGAATTATACATAGCTTTTCTCCACCTAGTAATACAGATAATTAGATCTTATTTATGCCCTTAAAGAGTCAAGCTTAAAAGACTATGAGTTTTCTTTCTTTTCCCTCTGTTTCTTATTTACCTTTTCATCTTTCTCTTGATATTTGTGGTTGAGTGTCAAACTTTCCATTTAGTCCCGGTCTCTTTTGTGCAAAAACTTGGAATTCTTCAATTTTGTTGAATGCCCATACTTTCCCCTGAAAGTATATGGTTTGTTTTGCTGGGTAGTTGATTCGTGGCTAAAGGCCCAGCTCTCTTGCCTTTCTGAATATTGTATTCCAAGCCTTGCAGTCTTTTAGTGTTGAGGCTGCCAGATCCTATGTGATCCTTTTTTCTTTAACTTGAAAGCTCTTCAATTTTGCTATTATATTTCTGGGTGTTGACTTTTCTGGGTCCAGTGTAGAGGGTGTTCTATGGATCCTTTCAATGTCTATATTGCCCTCTT
>NW_025385003.1:0-6713 GCF_016433145.1 Gracilinanus agilis
GTATATATATATATGTATATATATTTAATATTGATATTGTTTCATTATCTATGGTGTCTTTTATCAAGATATAATTTCCTTTTATATCTCTGTTGATTAGATCATTTTTTACTTTTGCTTTGTCTGAGATCATTTGCTACCCTTGCTTTTTTTTTTAAGATTACCTCAAGCATAGTAGATTCTGATCTAGCCTCTTACTTTTACTCTTATACTTTCTTGCTATTTTAAATATGTTTCTTGTAGAACAGTACATTGTGGGATTCTGGTTTTTAGTCTACTCTAATATTCTTTTCCATTTTATGGGTAATTCATTCCATTCCATGTGCAATAATTATTCATTGTTTCCCTCCATCTTATTTTCCCCCCTTTTTATTCTTCTCTCTCTCCTTTTGGTTTTTCCCTGTTCACAGATATTTTGTTTTTGATAATTGCCTATCCTAGTTCACCCTCCTTTTTGTCCATCTACCTTTCCCTTATTCTCCTACCCTCCTACTTCCCTACAGGGTAGGGTAGGTTTCTAGCTGACTGAGTATGGAATTTACTCCTACTTTGAGCTGGTTCTGATGAGAGTAGGATTCAAGCATTGTACCCCCCTCATCTTCTCCTCCATTTTGTTTGCCTCTTGTGCATTTCTTAATGAGAGGTAATTTACCCTCTTTCATATCTCCTTTTTCTCTTTTCCCCATGCATTCCTCTTTCCCATTCCTCTTTCTTTTGTTGAGGGGGAGGAAATATCGATCCATCTTATTTAGTTTCCTTCCTTCTTTCTATATAAACCCCTTTTCATTGCTCCGATAGTGATATAGTTCTTAAGTATCTTAGTTAGGTATCTTGCATACTTTAAGTGCCTTACCTTTCTCAAGTATCATAGATATCTAATTGTTTCAATTATCACCTTGCTAGATATTAATATATATAATTCAACCTTGTCAAAACCCTTAAGATTTCACTTTGCCTTTTTACGCTTCTCTTGAGGGTCAAATTGCCCATCAGGTTATCTTTTCAGCTCTGGTTTTTTTTTTAAAGAAAATGGGAAATTCCTCTCTTTCATTATCAATTTTTTTTTCCTGGAGGATTATGCCCAGTTTTGCTGAGTATGTAATTCTAGGGGGACTGGAGAATCCTTTGCTCCACCATCTTAGCTCCTAGCATGTAACTCCCTCTTCTCAAATCATTTTGTTTCTGTTTTTGCTAACAAGGAAAATTGCTTTTAAAAAAAACTTACCTTCTGTCTTAGAATCTATACTGTGTATTGATTCCAAAGCAAAAGAGCAGTAAGAGGTAGGCATTTGGGTTTAAGTTACTTGCCCAGGGTCACACAGTTAGGAAATGTCTGAGAACAAATTTTTTAAACCCTTACTTTCCATCTTAGAATCAATACTGTGTATTGGTTCTAGGGCAGAAGAGTGATAAGGATTACACAATGGGGGTTAAGTGACCTGCCCAGGGTCACACAACTAAGATTTGAATCTAGGACCTCTCATCTCTAGGCCTGACTCTCAATCCACTGAGCCACCTCACTGCCCCCTGAAACCAGATTTAACCCCAGGACTACCTGTCTCTAGGCCTGATTCTCAAAACACTAAGTCAAGCTATCCCCTGGGAAAATTACTTTAGGACTGGAATGGAAAGAACAAAAATGAGCAATAGGGAATTGGTGCCTGAGATACTTAAAAAGATATTAAAAAGTACTTAGTGGAGTTGTGAGCTGATCCAACCATTCTGGCTGGCAATTTGGAACTATGCTGAAAGGGCTGTAAAAGAATGCCTGCCCTTTGATCCAGCCATACCATTGTTGGGTTTGTACCCCAAAGAGATCATAGATAAACAGACTTATACAAAAATATTTATAGCCATGCTCTTTGTGGTGGCAAAAAACTGGAAAAGAAGGGTATGTCCTTCAATTGGGGAATGGCTGAACAAATTATGGTATATGCTGGTGATGGAATACTATTGTGCTAAAAGGAATAACAAACTGGAGAAGTTCCAGGCGAACTGGAGAGACCTCCAGGAACTGATGCAGAGCGAAAGGAGCAGAGCCAGAAGAACATTGTACACAGAGACTGATATACTGTGGTAAAATCAAATGTAATGGACTTCTGTGCTGGCAGCAATGCAATGACCCAGGACAGCTCTGAGGGATTTATGGAAAAGATGCTACCCACATTCAGAGGAAGGACTGCAAGAGAGGAAACATTTAAGAAAAACAGCTGCTTGAACACATGGGTCGGGGTGGACATGATTGGGGATGTAGACTCGAAACTACCACACCAATGCAACTATCAACAATTTGGAAATAGGTCTTGATCAAGGACACATGACAAAACCAGTGGAAATGTGTGTTGGCCATGGGTGGGGGGGAGTGCGGGAGGGGTGAAGGGGAAAGTTAAAAATGAATATTAATAAATGTTTAAAATTTAAAAAATATAATAAACAAAAAAAAGTACTTAGCTGCCTTTGATCAATTCCAGTCATTTCTATCAGATGAATAACATCCCAAAATACTAAAAGAAATGGTTGATATGATTGATAAGCCACCATCAGTAATATGTGAAAGATTGTGGAAAATAGAAAAAGTACCAAAATAACTAGAAATATCTCAATTTTTTTTAATTTTAAACCCTTAATTTCTGTGTATTGTCTCATAGGTGGAAGATTGGTAAGGGTAGGCAATGGGGGTCAAGTGTCTTGCCCAGGGTCACACAGCTGGGAAGTGTCTGAGGCCGGATTTGAACCTAGGACCTCCTGTCTCTAGGCCTGGCTCTCAATCCACTGAGCTACCCAGCTGCCCCCTCTCAATTTTTTTAAAGTAAGGGTTGGTGGGGCCAGGACAGAGAAGGTGAGATGGAAAGAGCATGGATCCAGCAAACTTTGAGCCAGTAAACTTGGCAATTCCTGGGAAAGGCCTAAGAGTCCTCCATGTAGACAACTGATACCTCTAATTTTGCAGAATCCCTGCTGCCATCTCATGATGTCATCAAGCTGTTCCTCAACATGTAAGACATCTCAAATATATTATCAAAAACATGGTTAATGAGGATCTAGAAAAGGAAGGGAGGACCACAAAAAACTAGCACTGACTCATCAAGTAGCCTAAACTAACAGAATTTTCTTACTGGATAACATGACTAAATTAATCAGTCAGAGAAATGGTGTGATTCACCTGAATTTCAGTAAAGCATTGCAAAAGTTTCTCGTGTTATTTTGTAGACAAGAAATAGGGATGTGACTAGATAATAGTACAATTACACTGAGTTGGTACTGGGCTGAACTGAATGAGATGAAATTTAAAAGAAATAAGTATATATTCTATGCTTGAGCTCAAGAAAATGACTTTACAAATACAAGATTGAGGAGACAGGCAGCAGTTTGCCTGAAAAAATACCTGGAGAAAAGGGTGTTTAGTGACTTGCAAGCTCAAAATGTCAACCATGTGATGGAACAGTCAAGAAAATGAATTCCATCTTAGACTGGGTTAAGTATGAAATAGCTGCCAAGAGTAGGGAGCTGGAGGTACTGCTGAACTTGACATCAGTAAGACCATATCTGGAGTGGTGCTCCAGGAACCACATTTTAGGAAATAAATTGATAGGTCCAAGAATTCTGAGAAAAAGTAGGCAAAGAGCCTTAAATATATATTATCTGAGGATTTTCTGAAGCAAAGCATAGCCAAACAATGGTACATATAGCCCAAATGCAAAGCATTGCTTCTTTCTATACAGCCTAAACATTAATGAGGAGAGTGTAAGGGTCAGAGGGAACATGTTTGTTTAAAAATAATTCAAAAAGGTTCCGGGTTAAGATGGCGGCAGAGTAAGAAGCAGCTCTTAACCTCTCCTGACCAAAACACACAAAACTCCTCAAGGAGACATAAAAACAAGTCCAGACGAAAGGAGGAACCTCAAAACAGGGCACAGCATGGAAGGTACGTGGAATCGAGGCATTTCCATGCTATAAAGGGGTGAAACAGCTCTCATTAAATCGTGGGCTGAGCAACCACCCCACCCCAACCCCCTCCACACACAACACCTGTAGCATTGAGGCCAGCTAAAAAGAAATAGAGCAAGTTTGGGGCACCCATTGAGTCATTGGCAGCTCCGGGGCCTGTTCCTGAGAGCAGCAAGATTTGGGATCCCAAAAAGCCAAAGAACGCACCCAAAATCTGAGCGCGGGCTTAGGGCGCAGAGCGGGGGAGCAGAGCTCAGGTGGGCTCAGAGCTCAGGCTCCAAGGAGGCGTGGGTGGAGGCAGACAGGTATACGACTGTGGAAGCAGCGCCCTGAGACTTGTAAAAAAAACTCCCGCAGAGGATCAAGCAAGGGGATCCACCAGGGGGTTTGACCACAGACAGACCCTGAGCGCAAGAATAAACCTGAGAAGCTGCTGGGCTAATGATGGCTACCCAGTCTCAGGAAGTTCAGAAGAGAAAGATTAACAACAAGAAAAAGAAGTCTTTAACACTCGACAACTTTTACACAGAGAAAATCCAGACAACCGAGCAAACAGAGGAGGAGAACAAACAAGTATCCTGACCCTCCTCAAATAAGGAAAACTCCTCACAAGCTATGGAAGAGTTCAAAACTGAGATTTTGAGGAAAATGGAAGAGATCTGGCAAGAAAATAACAGTTTAAAAGGTAGAATCTTGCAACTGGAAAGTGAGGCTCAGAAACCAAATGAACTGATAAGCAAATTGAACACCAGAAATGACCAGATTGAAAAGGAATACCAGAAGCTTATAGCCGAAAACCAGAAGATTATGGCCGAAAACCAAAAGATCATAGCTGAAAACTGAAAGATTATAGCTGAAAACCAGTCCCTAAAGGCTAGAATTGAGCAGCTAGAAGCTAATGATCTCTCAAGACAACAAGAACAAATAAAACAAAGTCAAAAGACTGAAAAAATAGAAGGAAATATGAAATATCTCAATGAGAGAGTGACAGACCAAGAAAACCGGTCTAGAAGAGACAATTTGAGAATAATTGGTCTTCCAGAAAAACCAGAAATTAATAGAAACCTGGACTCCATACTAAAAGAATTTATTCAGCAAAATTGCCCTGAAGTCCTACAACAAGAGGGCAATATAGACATCGAAAGGATTCATAGAACACCCACTACATTCGACCCAGAGAAGAAATCGGTTAGAAATATTATTGCCAAATTCAAAAGCTTTCAAGCAAAAGAAAAAATCTTACAAGAAGCCAGAAAGAGACAATTCAAATATCAAGGAGCACCAATCAGGATCACACAGGATCTGGCAGCCTCCATGCTAAAAGACCGTGAGGCTTGGAATACAATATTCAGAAAGGCAAGAGAGCTGGGCCTGCAACCACGGATCAACTACCCATCAAAATTGACTATATATTTCCAGGGGAAAGTATGGGCATTCAACAAAATTGAAGAATTCCAGGTATTTGCACAGAAAAGACCAGGGCTAAATGGAAAGTTTGATATCCAACCACAAAAATCGAGAGAAACCTGAAAAGGTAAATAAGATACAGAGGGGAAAGAAAGAAAACTTTTAATTTTTAAATTTGCCTTTTTAAGGGCCTCAGTGAGATCTAATTATCTGCATCCCTATGTAGAGAAACGTTATGTATAATTCTCTGTAGTGAACTCTATTCACTATTATAATATTCACTACTATAGTAATCAGAAGAATAATTCACAGGGTGAGGGTGGAACACTAAATAATCTAAGATGACATGGGGATGGGAAAGAGGGGGTGAATAGCAGGGGACACCAAGAGAAACTTGAGAATAAGAAAATAGGATATTCTATTACACACAAAGAGGGCATGGAAGGGAGAGGGGACAAATACTATTATAAGAAGGAGAGGAAGAGAGCATTAAGAGGTAATAATCAAACCTTACCCTTAGTGTAATCAACCCGGAGAGGGAAGAGTAACTATAATATCCATTGTGTAAGAGGGAAAATTTAGGTATTTATAGATATATATTAAAATATGTAGCCGCCAGGAATCAACAATTTAGGTTGATTCCGTAATTAAATCAGACCCAAGTCAGCATCGGGTTGAAGAGTTTATTTACAATCTGTAGGTAAAAGTAGGAATAAAGAGAAAAGTAGAGGCTAGTCCTGTCTGGACTGAGAGAGAAGAAGGTTATAAAATTTAATAATGAAGCTGTAAGCCACAGGGCCCAACAGCCAGATAGGCAGAGTTTAGAATTGGCCCAGCTAGGCAAAGGAAGTCAGCCTAACTTACTCACGTGACAATATAGAGCGTAATCTGTCTGTGGTCTCAGGAGATGCTTCTTCTTCCAGTTCGAGACAGCAACTGCCCCCACAGGAAGTTCACTAACTTACTTAAAGAGATAGTGTCTTTCATCACTTCCTGTGGTCCACCTCTAATTCAAATGGACAAATGGCAGTTTCTACATTGATTTGGACTGCCCAAAGGGCAGTCCCTTATTCTTGATTTGTTACTTATTGTCACGTGTGGGTAACTCGTCTCCCCTCCCCACTAAGGGAGCTGAGAGTGACATCATTAGCACGCCTGGGTTGAGTAGATTTTTGACTATTAATGGCTTGAGCTAATTCTATTTACACAATTGGGACATAAAACTCTTATCTAACCCTTCGGAGAAAGTTAGAAGGGATAAACCAAGGGGAGCAGGGGAGTGGGGAGGTCAAAAAAGGGGAGGAGAGAAGAGGGAGGGAACTCATAAGGCCTTTAAAAACAAAAAGAGGGGGGAAAAA
>NW_025385004.1:0-8571 GCF_016433145.1 Gracilinanus agilis
CTATATATTTAATATATTCTTTACATATCTAATATATTCTATATACTAGAAATATATACTATATTTCTAAGTGGATGAGTTGAATAAGTCTTACTTCAATTTCTTATTGTAGAAAAGAGGTGGACCTGAGTTCCCTAGGGCTATGGCAGCAGAATACACTTTAGCAAATTCTGCCAACCTAAAAAGGCTTCCCCTAAGAGTCCAGTGATTTATCATATGTCTACTGATCAAAGGCTAAGTAAGGTTGTCATTCAAAGCCTGCCTAAGCAGAATGACAGACAGCCTCATCACCAGGTTGGCTATTATGATGTTAAATTCATCTACTAAAATTATTTTATTCATTAAATTCATGTACTAAATTAATTTTATTCATTAAATTCATCTACTAAATTAGAGTGTCAATAGTAAAGGAAATATACTCACAAGAGTGAAACTGAAGTTGAATTTGAACATATGATTAGCACCAGATCAGGTGGAGCCAACATGTATTAGAATTCTATGAAAATAAGTTGTCCTTAGATTGAACTAACATGTATCCCCCCTCAAGTCCCACGTGGAAAAGGGGAATTAAGGGTTTGGTGAGTCTCATCCCCATTAAGTGAAAAACTTTTCCCTCCTCTTTAGAGTATCTTTAATGAAATACATAAAACCAAGGGCCAGTTCTGGTCTATATTTCAACCTAAATTTCAGGGGTCCAGCTCCACAGGAAATAAAGGAGACAGACCTGAATTGAAACAGTATTCACAGGCACTGCCGGCCTTGAAAATCATGGCATTAATGGCTTTCCCTGCCTTCCTCAGCCTTCTTGGACATCCAATTTAGCCTGGCTGTCTGGAAATGTGGTGAGAACAAATGTGGATGCCACCATGGTCCAAACTCAGCCAAGAAGTTCACTGGGTCCACGCCAGGGAACTTGAATTTTGGGTTGTCTGGGTAAACAACAGAAAGGTAACAACCCGGTGTTTCTGGCTATTTCTCAAAATTAGGAAATACCAAAGTAACCAAATATTGACCCAGTGTAATGGCTTATGATGATTCCATTAAAGGCCAGAGGACAAATGTGCCTTAAATACCTAATTAGGATCCTGGATTTAGAGCTAGAAGGGGCCTTCAGAGTCTAATTCCCTAACTTTTTACCGCTGAGTAAACTGAGGCTAAGTGAGGGCAAGTGATTTACCCACAGCTACACATCTAGCGAGTGTCTGACACAGGATCTGAATTCAAGTCTTCCTCACCCCACATTTTGTACTCCATTCCCTGTCCCAACTAGCTGCCTACCTGTAGGTGTTTTGCAAAGTTTTTTTTTAATTTCTGAATTGTTGCATCAAAGCAGAGTCCATCGACTCTGTTCTGTCCTTCCCTTACTATCTTAAACCATCTTTTATGGACCAACGAAAATCCCTGACAAGTCCACAGGGGTCTCCTCTTCAAAATGTCATTCACATCTATTGTCATATACTTTATATTCCTAAATATCACTCAATGAACTTCTGTCTCCAAGTGCCCTTGTCAAATACCTTGTGTATCCCTCACGGTGCCAAACAATATTGGTGGAATACGCCACTCGACTCCAAAGCAAAGTATTAAAAGTAGAACGAAGACTGTGAAGAGGAACAGCATCATTCACTGCCCTTCCATCAGGAATCTCTCCTCTAATCTTTGTATCCTTTTAAAAAAAACTGTTTTAAATATTTAAATATTTAGATACTTTTCTCCTCACTCTACCTATCAATTAGGAATCTCTTCCCTTAATCTTTATACCTTTTCTTGAGTATTTAATATTTAGATACTCTTTTCCTTATTCTCCCCTTCAATCAGGAATCTCTTAATCCTAGTACCTTTTTTAAAAATTATTTAATATTTAGATACACTTTTCCTCACTCCAACTTCCAATCAGGAATCTCTTCCTTAATCTTTGTACTTTTTTTCAGTATTTAATATTTACATACTTTTTTCCTCACTCTACTTTTCAATCAGGAATTTCTTCCCTTAATCTTTGTACTCTCCTTTTTTTTAGTATGTAGATATTTCTTTTCTCATTCTCCCCTTCAATCAGGAATCTCTTCCCCATACCTTTGTAACCCCTTTTTTTTAGTATGTAGATACTTCTTTCCTCATTTTCCCCTTCAATCAGGAATTTCTTCTCCATATTTTTAAAACCCCCTTTTTTAGTATATAGATACTTCTTTCCTCACTCCCCACTTCAATCACAAATCTCTTTCCCTAATCTTTGTACCCCCTTTTTTAGCACTTCTTTCCTCACTCCCCTTCAATCAGAAATCTCTTCCCCTAATCTTGATACTCCCTTTTTTAGTACTTCTTTCCTCACTCCCCTTCAAACAGGAATCTCTTCCTCTAATCTTTGTACCCCTTTTTTAGTACTTCTTTCCTCACTCTCCCCTTCAATCAGGAATCTCTTCCCCTAATCTTTGTATCTCCTTTTTTAGAATTTCTTTCCTCACTCTCCTCTTCAATCAAGAAATCTCTTCCCCTAATCTTTATATCCCCTTTTTTAGTATATAGAGACTTCTTTCCTCACTCTTCCCTTCAATCAGGAATCTCTTCCCTTCATCTTTGTGCCATCTTTTTAAAAAAATTTACTTTTTTCCCCTTATTCTCCATAAAAAAAGACTCAAAATGCAAAATGCAAAACTTCCTTTTAAAAAATACAATATTTCCCTCCATTTTTCTCTTTTAAGTCTTTCAATTGCTCTCCGAGTATTCTCACCACATTTGGAGTAGGTTCCCAATGAGTATTATGATCATGATGACAGGAGAAGGAACATAACCCTTTTTAAGTCAAGCTCAATGGCACAGAAATAATGTTGGGAGTGAATTCCTTGGGTTACATCTTTCCCCTGAGAGTCTGAAACTCTCTCTCTCTCTCTCAGACCATGTGTTCTTTTCCCTTTCCAAACATGTTGACTTTTCAATTCTCTTCCCACATTTAGTTTTGATTTTTGTTGTTTCATTTTATCCAGTTTAGTCAACTGGGCCATGGGGTAGAGACCTATAAACAGTGGCAAGGAAAAGGGGAAGGAGAGAAGCTACGGGAAAAAAAATAATGTCCATATTCTCGCTGTAAAGAGGTCAGCTATTTCCTTCACACTAAAAATAGTCATGTTAAAAAATGTTTATCTTTCCAACTTAAAAAAAAAGGCATAGTTTACAAAAATTATTTTCATCTTGCTTCCTGATTAAAACTTTTTTTTAATGTACTTGGTCATGAAAGATAAACAGCCTACTGTCCATATTGTACATTTATTTTTTAAAGGGGAAAGATAATTAAAAAAAAAATCACAACAGAGATGTTCCTTCCTTCTATTGCACAAAATCATTTATTATCACTCAACAGCAGGCTTCAATACCACACAAACATCTGTGTAAAAAAAAAAAAAACCACATCTCCAGCAGGAATCTTACCACCACTTAGAAATACAAAAAGTAGGGCAGCCTAGAATCTGAAGTTTTAATTATTTTCCTTCCAAGGAGGAAATTGGGATAGAATCTTCTGTTATAACCTCAAGATCCATGTGTTGGTTAAGGACTGAGAGTACATCTGAAGACTTAGTTATCACTCAACAGTGATCCATCCTCTGTCTCCCTGGAGGAGGGAATTCCTGGCCTTTAACAGATTTCTGGCTACTTTCTGTCAAAGCTTAACAGTGAGAATATTAGACCCTTAGAGTCGATGAATATGTGGAATAAAGTATAGATTTATCTTTCCCTATCATCATCTAAATATTAAATTTATATTATACAATTATTTTTCAAAGCCACTATAAAGTTATTCAAAAGACCCAGCAACAAAGTGTGTATAGTGGCAAACTGACTTTCAAAAATTTTTTTTTTACTCTGAGTACTCTTTCCTATTTGTGATGATCTCGTTTTACTGGATGAACTATGAATCAATCACCTTTTTTTAACAAGGAAAGGTCCTGACATTAACAACAACAACAAAAAATCATAATGAATCTTAGCACTTTGGAAGACTTCCACTGGGACCAGAGATGGAGAGAGAGCTGTACATTAGAATTTATGCCAAAGTTAATCTTTCTGCACCCAAGTTAAAAAAGGCTTTATCAAAGTCCAGCTTTCATCTAGAAAAAAAGGGAGGAAAACTTTGACCCTTCTTACCCAGAATAATAAAAACTGAACCAAAAGAGTCTACTTTCCTTTAAGTAGTACTAAATATTTTTCCAGTCATTTTCACATTTATTTTCTCATTTCATGTTTTTGAAAATGCTGAAAGGGGGGCAGCTAAGGTAGCGAGTCACTTAATCCCAACTACCTAGCTCTTGCCCAATCTACAAATAATTTGTATCAATTCTAAGACAGAAGGTTTTTTAAAATAATCTTTACAGAAAAGGTTGAACAAGGATTATTAGCCCCATTTTACAGATTAGCAAAAAATGAGTCAAATTACTTAAGATTATAATTAGTGTCCTCTAGACCAATACTTAAACTATTCTCCCAAGGCATTCTAGAACCAAAGCTGATTTACAACTGGCAAATTAGATACCCATTAATAATAGAGAACTAAAAGGACTGTTTATATTTCTGGTTGAACTGCTTAGATAAATAAATGGAGAAATCACCATGTAACTGATTTCAATTCTGCATAAGGACAAGGAAAAACACTCACACAAACATACATAATGCAAAGTCTGCATAATAACTCTCCAACTGGATGGACTTGGAGGAGACAATCTGGACCAATTGTAGACTCTACCGTCTACCATCTACCTTGAGTAGATTGTATGACCTTTTCAGCCTCAGTTTCCACAGATGTGAAATGGAGATATCATCACACTGCGGGGAAAGCATTTAGTAAATCACAAAATTCAATGAATGGGACCCACCATCACTCATTTATAGAGTACTTTACATTTTACAAATTATTTTCTTCATCACAGATAAGGAAAACAATAAGGAGGGAAGAGATCCATGGAGACAGAAAGGAGCCACTGGATTCTCAAAGACTAGACTGTCAAATCACAACCTCCCCTCTACTAGGATGGAAAGGCTTGGAGAAATCGTTCCTGGCCAAGGATGGCTATAACCTGTACATAAGGTCAAAATATTTTTCAGATCCTCAAATGGTAATAGTAGTTCTTTTGGTGCCCATTGATTTGGAAAATAGATCAAGCAATCTATAAACAAATATTCATTAAGTGTCTACTATGTTCTAGGTAAGGGAGATACAATGACCACAATGAACCGTTCACGTACAAGATAATAAATACCACAAGTACATATGTGATGATATATTCATAATGAACTGGAAATGTAGAGAGAACATAAAAAATACTATGAATTCAGATATGTTTTTCAATGAATTCCCATTTTATTCATTGCAATAGTACCTATATTTTTAAAAACAGCAGTACCTATATGTGTAAGACTGATGTATTTATAAATAAATGTATATAGTTTATATATTTATTCATTTAATAAATTTAATTTACTACTATGTTATATTATTTATCATGTTATATATTAGTAAATTGTAATAAACATATTTGTATGTATATTTATAAATATGTTCTATAGATATTTATGTTATATATTTATACATATATTATGTATAATGTACAATGATATATAATATATGTGCATTTATCTATATTTTATTTATCTAATTTATGTATTTATTCAACCCATATATTCAAAGTTAAAGGATTTAATCAATCTATAAAAGGTTTGATTACTTATTGTGCATCTGGAGTCAGGGAGTATATTTTGTTGGCTATAAATAAGGAGCAACACGGTGAAGGGCACATCCTTTGCCTCTCAGAATACTCCAAGTCTAAGGAGCTCTTTGCCTACCAGTTGGGAACAAGTGGCTTCCAACAAACCCCAGCGATGGGCAAAGGACTGGGGGCTAAGAATGCCATTTGGCTAAGTTTGGGGAGCCCTGTCCCCAGAGCCAGCAATTTATAAACCTACTTACACCAGGGTGAGGAGGGTTTGCCATCCATGTCCCCGCTCTGAAGTCATCCCAGATCCAAGTAGGGTGATTCTATTTTATTCCCCCTTTGCTGATGTGACTGACTTACTGTGACATGAAGCAAGGCCAGTTTTGGACTGGCCTCTGGGTCCAATACGCTTTCTCAGTCTGGGTGGATAAATAACTGCCTTGCTGGGGTTCTGATGAGTTTTAAGGGAAAGAGCTGTGATGAGGAAGGAACCACTAGGAACAGAATTCATTCTCCCAAAGGAGGGAACTCTTCTGGGTGGCTTAAATATATGGTAAACTAGAAGGATTCAAAAGAAGTTTTAAGTGGTTAGAAGTTACTCTGAGAGAGAGAGTGGGCCAACTAATCAAATTACCCACTCTAAAGTTTCATCTTGTCTTAATTATTGGTATTATGGTTTTAATGATGGGGAGGAGAGCCAGTGAAAAATCAAGAAGGGCCCAAGTAGGTCAGGAAAGTTTATGCCTTAGAGGAAGAGCCCTGAGGGCAAGGAAAGCCCTTCACAAAGTGGAGTACAAAGTCAAAGAATAGCCAACCAAAGTGGCCCAATTAATTCACAAAAGTTCCCAGAATGGAGGACGGCCAGCTGCCCCTGGACACAATTGGCTGACCCCTTTCTTTTCAAAGAAATCAAGTTTCCTCCTACCTAGATCATCATGACTTTCATAAGGGACAAAAACATTTAAATAATGTTATTGAAATATTTTACATCCACTTTCTTCTCCAAATGATCTTTCAGAATGAGTTTGGGCTCCTTAAGGCTTGTTTGGGGGCAAATGTCTTCTTAGTTAAACCCTCAGGGCACTGGCAGGACACCGGTGACACCCCGGAGGCCTAAACGCACATGGGACAGCGGCTCAGCAAAATAAAACTTACCATGTTTGTCCCACAGGTGTGTGAAGTTTCAAAGTGTGTGCAAGTGATCAGTTAGGTTCAAGGAAAGGATCTGTGCCCAGAGTCAGACACAGAGAAGGGCCCCCTCCTCTGGGGGGTTATTATTATCTTACATTTTATATACCCAGTTGCAAATTTTCCCTGAAATATACTTTATCTGTATTAAATTTTGTATCTCAAAATAATGAGCATATTAAAGTCCTCATTATCTCACCCTATATTTACTGTGTGTGTGTATGTGTTTTTAATCCTAATATGTCCTAAGACAGTTGCACACACTTGTTTGTAAAAATAATGAAGGGCCATTGCCTTTTTGGAAGATAAGTACACATGGCCCGGGAGAAAGGTTTCTCTCTCCCTCCCCCTGTGGTCTGTCGCTGTGCCCCTCCCCCTTTCAGGTTAAAAGTAAGTTCTGGTGCCTGCAGGAAAAGAAAAATATCATGTAATAAGGGGGGGAGAAGGGGGGAGCCTTTGTAGAAATTAAGAAATATTTTACGGATCAGATCGGAGTTTGTTTCTGTCTCCCCCCACCCCACCCCACCCCACCAGTGTTATATTGACTTAAATGCAATACCTAGACATCTAACTTTTAGTATTTTCACAGCAATAATGCCTTTGAGACTAGAATAACATACAATTAAGTAAGTCCGGCGGTGGGCAGCCTTCGTCTCCCGGACCCCCCACCCCACCCCCCAGGATGGGTGAAAGGAAACCCTGAGAAGTCAAAAATCAGAATGACTGCCCGGATCCCAACCGTCCCAAAGTAGCAAAGTGTGGGAGAAATAGGCAAGCCAAGAGTGCAGGAGTTGCTGGGACTGAGGCAGTCCCAGGCTTTGGAACCCGAGGGTGTCTCCCGTAGCAAGCCCACCCTTTAGGAAGGGGGTGGCGATTTCAGTGGCGGGGGCCCTGAAATGCTTAAGCTCCAGCGAGTCCTCTTTTGCCATTAACAACGTAAGCAACAGGTCTGCAATTTTGTTTTCTTGTGAAGTGGGCAACCTCCTGCACACACTTTAATAAAAGCCACCCTCCATCTATTTCATAACATTGAACACTGTTCCCACTAGTTTGCTGAAGGGGGAGGGGAAGAGTGGCTTTCAAGTTACTTGACAAGTATGGCAAATTGTGCTTCAAAAAACACACAGACATGCACACCCACTAACTTATTTAACTCTTTGGAGTTCCACTTTGATCCATTTTCTCGAGTGTAATTCCAATCCTTGCTGTAGCTAATACTGTAGATGAATGGGATTCCCCTCCCCCACCCCTGGGCTGGTGGAAATTCCACACCATCTGCAATGTGAATACCTTACATTTAGCAGTTTTCCCAATTAAAAATACAGCCTCTGAAAGCCAAGTGATTATTCCAAAAACTCTGCTCCAAACTTATTGATCTTTCTTTTCCAGCCCAAAACAAAGACGGGGAGGGGGGGAGGGAAAAAAAAAACAGCCTCAGGAGCACTTCAGGAGCTAACACATTTTGTTATTGTTCAAAGCCTTAAAAAATTCACCACCGTCTCCAAACCTAACCCAACAATCACAAAATAATCACAATTATAAGCCTTTCCTTTGAGAAAGCCAGCCACTTTTGTCCAGATGATTTAAGACAACAAAACCACATAACACACACTATAGACACTCAAGAGCAAAACGTGGGGAATCCTATGAGAAACATAGCCATAAATCCAATGGGGGGGGGGGG
>NW_025385005.1:0-5593 GCF_016433145.1 Gracilinanus agilis
AGTATGTAAATATACTATATATACTTAGTATACAAATATACTATATGTAAATATATATAATTTAGTATATAAATATAATTTAGTAAAAACAGTGAGCAGAATAGAAAAACTGGAGTCTACAATGGTAAGCATTACCAAAGAAACAAAAAAGAGAACAATGGATTGGCAATGCAAATACCACTACAAAAATATAATAATCTCAGATAGAATGCAGACAACCTAAGGCCTCTCAGAATAATGCAATAGAAAAAAATATACCTTAATGCCAAAATGAATGAGATAATAGAACTGCCCAGAACTTCTAAACACAGAAAATGAAATTCAAATTGAAAGAATTACAAGTTAATTTCAGAAAAGAAAAGAAAAAACCAAAGCTGCAAACTCCAAGACACAGTGGTTTAATTTAACAATTCAATTCAAAAACAAGTTCTGCTCACCAGCAGGAAAAAGACTTTAAAATATGAAAGAAAAGATATTCAAATAATGCAAGACTTTCCACATTCATTAGAAAAAGGAGTAGAGAATGGAATTATGTGTTCTGAAGACCAATGGTCCTCAGGATACATACAGTCCAGAGAAACCTATCCTGCAAATTTGAGCTTAACTATTCAAAACAAAAGATGAGTATTCAATAATAAAGAAGAAAGACAAATGATTAGAAAGAAAACTAGAGCCAAAGAAATTATTTGATTTTCAAAAACCATCAAACAATAAAAATAGAAGGTGTGAAAAAATGCAGTGGGCAATAACAGCAACAGAATGACAATAGCTCTTTACCAGCAAGAGATGCCTTTTAAATATACACAAGAAGACTAAGGCAAAGGCAGAAATCTGGTAGAGATAACAGTGAAGAAGTTGACTGGATGCTTATGAACAAAACCTGGTGGCAACATTTACCTATGATGAATCAATGTTTCTTTTGTGTTGCTGCATTACAACGAAGGAAGATACATAAAAATGGGAAGGGAAGCAGAGGAATAGAGGGTTGTGGTGTGCCTGGATCAAATGAAGAGCTGGATCTATGATCTCAGAAAGAGAAGACCTACAAGGTAGTGAGTGAGAAGGAAGGGGCAGAGATTGAGTAGGAGCAAAACAAAAAAAAAAGGGAATTCTTATTTTGGAGGTGGGAAAGGGTTCCACTGATGAATGCTCCTATGGATTATGAGAGATGGTCAGTGAGGGAGATGAAGACCTTACAGAAGATGAGGCCTTAGATTAGATACTTGAAAAATCTACTAGTCCTGTGTAGGGTGAGTGGAATGAAACTCCTGGGAGACAAAATGTAAACAAATATATACAAAGCAAACTATATATAGGATAAATAAGAAATAATTAAAGAAAGAAAACACAGGCATTAAGAGGAGTTCATGATAGCTTTCTATAGGAGGTAGTATTTTAGTTGATACTTAAAAGAAGTCAAGGAGGTCAGGAGTCAAAATGGAGGAGGGAGAATGTTCCAGGCAAAGGGGACAGTCAGAGAGAATGTTCCAAAGTCCAGGAGGCCAGCATCACTGAATCAAAGAGTATGTGTGAGGGAATAAGGTGTAAAAAAAAAATAGAAAGGCAAGATGGATCAAGTTTATGAATGACAAGTAGCATTTTGTATTTGTTCCTCAGAGAAATAGGAAGCCACTAGAATTTACTGAGTAAGGAGGATGTGATATGATCAGACTTGTGTTTTAGGAAAATCACTTTAGTGGAGAATATATTGAAGTGGGGAGAGACCTGAGGCAGACAGACCCATCGGAAGGATATTTCGATTATCTGGGCATGAGATGATGAGGACATGAACTAGAGTGGTGACTGTCAGAGGAAAGAAGGGAACATATTCAATAGAAGTTGCAAAGCTGAAATCAATAGAACTTGGCAAGGGCTTGGAAAGTGGGAGGGAGAAATAGTGAAGAATCCAGAATGACTTCTAGATTGTGACTCTGAGGGACTTGGAAGATGGTGTTGCTCCCTACAGCAATAGGGAAGGTAGAAGGGTGTAAGAGGAAAGATAATGAGTTAAGTTTTCAATATATTGAGTTTCAGACTGGATAGCCATTTTGAGATGTATGAAAGACTGTTGGAGATGCATAACTGGAGGTTAGCAGAGAAAATGGATTAGGAAAGGTAGATTTGAGAATCATCAGCACAGAGATAGTAATTAAACCCTGAGAGATGATGAGATCACCAAGCAAAGTAGTAAAGAAAGAGAAATGAAGAAGCCCCAAGACAGACAGAACCCAGAGGGACACTTACAATTAGATAGTGAAATCTAGAAGAAGATACAGACAAAGAAGAAGAGGTCAGCAAGGTAGGAAAAGAACCAGGATGGTAGTGTCCTGAAAGTATAAAGAGAAGAGAGTATCATGGAGGTGAGAATGGTCAAAAAAGGTAAAGGAGAATGAGGATTGAGAAAAGGCCATTGGATTTGACAACTAAGAGGTCATTAGTAACTTTGGAAAAGTAGCTTGGGTGGGATAATAGGAGATAAGGGGTTTAAGAAGAGAGATAGTGGAGGGGGCAGCTGGGTGGCTCAGTGGATTGAGAGCCAGGCCTAGAGATGGGAGGTCCTAGGTTCAAATCTAACCTCAGACATTTCCCAGCTGTGTGACCCTGAGGAAGTCACTTGACCCCCATTGCCTACCCTTACCACTCTTCTGCCTTGGAGCCAATATGCAGTATTGACTCCAAGACAGAAGGTAAGGGTTTAAAAAAAAAAAAAAAAAAAGAAGAGAGATAGTGGAGGTACCTATGGTAGATGGCCTTTTCAAGGACTTCAGATACAAAGGCCAAAGAGAAATCAGACAATAGGGAAGGAAGGAACCAGTGAAGGCTTTTTTTCAGGATAAGAGAGAGGTGAGAATATCTGTAGATAGTAGGAAATAAGGTGGGAGACAGAGACAGAGATAGAGACAGAGAGACAGAGAAAGAAAGGGAGGGAGGGAGGGAGAGAGGGTGAGAGAAAGAAAGAGAGAGAGAGAGATAGGGGATGCCAGAGGGGACAATCTATTGGAGGAGATGGTTAGACTTGATAAGTAAGTAAGGCCATGTAATCTAGTGAAATGGTGGAGAAGGCACCTGAGTGATAGGTGATGAGGAAGAGAATAGTATGGTGAGAATAGTAGAATGTCCTAACAGCCATGAGAACCAACTTGAGGACATGTATCATAAATCTGTGGTGACCCCAGTCAGAATAGTTGTGTAATTTTCTCCACCTTCATTCAGCAGTGCCAATAGAGGCACAAGGGCAAAGGCAACAAATGGTGAAAGTGATCCAAAGCTAAGGCTTGCCTTTCTGGGTAATTGGTGATAAGATAAAAGGACTAAAGATACAAGAGAGAAGGATTTCATTTCAGCCCCAGTTCCCTTGAGACTTCCCTGGTGAAGCTTCATCCCCTAATGAAACCTGATCCATCTTCTCTGATGCAGTTTACTGACTTAGGGTCAATAAAAAGCTCAAGCCATGTGGGCTCCAGAATTCTCAGACTTGGTGAATACCCAAGACCACAGAAGTTGCTATGTTCTGTTGACTGATCAGACATGTTTTCAGATAGAGAAATGACAGAAGGGCCACTATATCCTTGCAACATAACCTTGTTGCATATCCTTACTACATATAAATCTCCTCTTTTGTTTAATGTCCAGTGACTCACAAGTACCTCATTTTATCCCATCAAACTTAAACTAAGAAGGTTCTAGTTTTAAAGCCTCACCTAAAATATTTGACATAGTGGGCAGGACTTCAGGGCTCACATTGTGGTTAATTTGAGGGAAAATATATAATAAGTACAGAGAAGGGTGGTATGATCAGATGAAGGGACATTGCCTGTCTCCCAGTTACTGTGTATGGGAAGCCCTTCTGTATGACTTACATAAGGCTCCAGCTCAGGCAGATGGATGAGTTCCATTGGTGTTGGAGGAAGCTGCCAGAAAGGATAAACAAAATTCTGAGGCCAACCTTCACTAGATGTTCTTGACTTTGTTGTCTAAATTGGATTGTAATCAGTGAGATTAAAAGTAAACTGAGGAGGTTCCGGGTTAAGATGGCGGCAGAGTAAGAAGCAGCTCTTAACCTCTCCTGACCGAAACACACAAAACTCCTCAAGGGGACATGAAAACAAGTCCAGACGAACGGAGGAACCCCACAACAGGGCACAGCGTGGAAGGTACGTGGAATCGAGACATTTCCAGGCTATAAAGGGCTCTCACTAAATCGCGGGCTGAGCAACCACCCCACCCCCACCCCCTCCACACACATCTATAGCTCTGAAGCCAGCTAAAAAGAAATAGAGCAAGTTTGGGGCACCCATCGAGTCATTGGCAGCTCCGGGGCCTGTCCCTAAGAGCAGCAAGATTTAGGACCCCAATAAGCCAAAGAACGCAAGCGAAATCTGAGCGCGGGAGCAGAGAGTGGACGCTGGGTGCAGAGCGCACAGGGCGGAGGCATGGGTGGAGGCAGACACAGCCAGGAACTAAAGCTCTGAAAACCTGAGTGGGGAACCAGTGCAGACGGGTATACGACTGTGGAAGCAGCGCCCTGAGACTTGTAAAGGAACCTCCTGCAGAGGATCAAGCAAGGGGGTCCACCAGGGGGCTTGACCTTGGAAAAAACCAGAACTCAGACCTGAGGAGCCAATAGACCACGGACAGACACTGAGCGCAAGGATAAACCTGAGAAGCTGCTGGGCTAATGATGGCTACCCAGTCTCAGGAAGCTCAGAAGAGAAAGAATAACAACAAGAAAAAGAAGCTTTTAACACTCGACAACTTTTACACAGAGAAAATCCAGACAACCGAGCAAACAGAGGAGGAGAACAAACAAGCATCCGGACCCTCCTCAAATAAGGAAAACTCCTCACAAGCTATGGAAGAGTTCAAAACTGAGATTTTGAGGAAAATGGAAGAGATCTGGCAAGAAAATAACTGTTTAAAAGGTAAAATCTTGCAATTGAACACCAGAAATGACCAGATTGAAAAGGAATACCAGAAGATTATGGCCGAAAACCAGAAGATTATGGCCGAAAACTGAAAGATAATAGCCGAAAATCAATCCCTAAAGGCTAGAATTGAGCAATTGGAAGCTAATGATCTCTCAAGACAACAAGAACAAATGAAACAAAGTCAAAAGACTGAAAAAATAGAAAGAAACATAAAATATCTCAATGAGAGAGTGACAGACCAAGAAAACCGGTCTAGAAGAGACAATTTGAGAATAATTGGTCTTCCAGAAAAAACAGAAATTAATAGAAACCTGGACTCCGTACTAAAAGAAATTATTCAGCAAAATTGCCCTGAAGTCCTACAACAAGAGGGCAATATAGACATCGAAAGGATTCATAGAACACCCACTACATTCGACCCAGAGAAGAAATCGGTTAGAAATATTATTGCCAAATTCAAAAGCTTTCAAGTAAAAGAAAAAATCTTACAAGAAGCCAGAAAGAGACAATTCAAATATCAAGGAGCACCAATCAGGATCACACAGGATCTGGCAGCCTCCACGCTAAAAGACCGTAAGGCTTGGAATACGATATTCAAAAAGGCAAGAGAGCTGGGCCTGCAACCACGGATCAACTACCCATCAAAATTGACTATGTATTTCCAG
>NW_025385006.1:0-2125 GCF_016433145.1 Gracilinanus agilis
CCAGGGCTGGGCCAGAAAACGAGCTGCTGCCCGCTTTGGCTGCCTGCAAGAGGGCCCGGAGCCCTGGAGCTGGTGCGGAGCCCGGGGGGGCACCGGGCCGGGGAGAAACCTCCGAAGGAGCAGCTGACCCCCCGCCGCCCAGCGAGGAGAAGCCTGGAACAGGAACTCAAGGCGGGAAACAGAGGCACCGGAAGACTGTAATGCTGCCGGGATCCCGCGTGGCTCCCAGACTTCCAGAAGGAGTCCAGCACTAGCAAGCCCGAGGCATCAGGGGCAGCCAGAGACAGAGTCAGAGGAGGGAGACGGAGAGACGGAGAGGGAGGGAGGGAGGGAGGGAGGACGCTCGAAAGGACCACCTCCGGGAGGAGACAAGTTGGAATGGGGGCCACCAGGGGAGAGGTTGGCCTTCATGTCCAAGAAGAGTTGCCGGGGAGCTCCGAGCACCCTCGGGTGGCTTCCTCCCAGCCGTGGCACCCCTCCCTTGAGCAGCGTCTCCTGAGTCATGGGTCGGTCCACCAGTTCCTCTTTATGGACCTCCCAGAGGACAGGCAGAGAGGGAGAAAAGGCTGTAAGGCAGGAGACGCTTCTGCAAACACACAGCCCGGCGGAGAAGAACCCGAAGCACCCTTTACAGGCTCCTCGGGCTTGGCCGGTGCCTTCTGCATCTCTCCTTCGATTCTCAGAGCCAGCCGAGGCAGGAGGTACTTGAATCACCTCCATTTTACAGATGGGGAAACCGAGGCCTAGGAAGAGGAGAAATGACTCAGCCAGGGTCACAGAGCTCTTCCGTGCAGCTCAAAGTCAAAGGCCTTCCGGGCTCCAAGTCCGGGACTCTCCCCAGCTCTCGTGGGCCGCTCCTTGAGATTTGCTTTTGGAGCCGGAGCAGGCGCCGCAGTGCGGAGGGCAGGGAGAGGAGGCCTGGCGCTGGCTCACACGCCTTCCCCTGCCTCGAGGGGCCCGGAATGGCGGCCCCCAGAAATGAAGCCCTTCCTCGGTTTGGGAGGGGTGAAGTAATGAAATCGAGTGAATGCAGATGGGAAAAGCTCTGGGGCTGGCGGCAGAGCCGGAGGCACCTTTGGGCCCGTGTCCAGCCCAGGGAGCCCCGCCAGGTCCGTAGAGTGGAGCCGACACGCGGTCGTGACTCCAAGGGGGAAGGTGGGGGTTCGGTTGGGGGTTTGTTTTTATAAAACTCTCACCTTCCCTCTTAGAATCACAACTGGGTGCCGGCTCCAAGGCAGAAGAGAGGTCAGGGCTAGGCCGTGGGGGAGAAATGACTTGTCCAGGGTCACCGAGCTGGGAAGTGTCTGAGGCCAAATTGGAACCCAGGACCTCCCGTCTCTAGGCCTGACTCTCCATCCACTGAGCCCCCCAGCAGCTCCCGTTTTGCTCTTTGAAGAAAAGATGCTGTCGGGAGCCAGCCACGGCAAGCCACGAACGCCATCACCAGAAATGAAACCAGTGAGGCTGGAAGGCCAGGAAGAGCCACCGGACCGTCGTGATCAGACTCTGCGCAGAGCCTGGAGACAAGACGAGGCACGCCGGGGAGCAGAGGCCGCCCGAACCCGCCCCATTCCAGCGAGAGCTGCCAAGGAACACGGTGATGGGTGGGCAGAGGTCGGGGGGCGCCCCAGAAGCCCCGGCCTGGCCCCCTCCGGTCTCCCCACCAGCTCCCAGCCTCAGCTCCGCCCCAGCCTGGAGACTCCCCTGGAGGCACTTAACAAAAGCTTCCTGAGCCCGTGTCAGCCCGGAGACCCCCGACAAAGGCTGGCGCTCTCGGCTGGGGCTCAGGCGTGTCCGTCACGGCTGGGCGCTTCCGCCCGTCAGCCGCGTCTTCCTCATCCGAGCCGAAGCCTGCGGCCTTGGAATGTCCGCCGTCCGGTCTGTCGGGGCAGCGTCCCACAGCGAGGCTGCTCTCCTCCTCTGGGCGGGCCGGCCCTGAGCCGGGGCTCCTGGGGGGCCAGACCTACCCGGCGGGAACCAACGTCACCCTGCCAAGGGTCTGCAGGCACGTCCGCGAGGAGACCACGGAGTCATGGGCGTCCCACGGCGTCCCACGGCGTCCCACGGCGTCTCAGGGCATCTCAGGGCGTCTCAGGGCGTCCCACAGTGTCTCAGGGCGTCCCAC
>NW_025385007.1:0-3473 GCF_016433145.1 Gracilinanus agilis
ACACACACACACACACACACACACACACCCAAAGTAGTGAGTGGACTGGAACCCATGACTCCCTGACTTGCTGTCCAAGTGCTTTTGAGTTCCTAACAAGGAGTCAGCTAAAGTTCTTTAGAAAGGTGAGGTAAGACAAGTGTGAGGAAAAGAGCCCTCTATTTGGAATGAGAAGGCTTGGATTTGCAGTCTGACTCAGCTATTCACTTTGACCCCAAGCAAGTCATGTCAGCTTTAAGACTCAGCTTGTCAATTGGGGATCTTCTCTCTTGGGAAGAGCAAATAAGAGACCAGTTGGAAATACTCTATGAAAATAACATGGCATATAAATATGAGGAGTTTCTTTTGTCATGGGGCTAAAACTGGCCTTGGAATAATAATTACAACTTGCATTTCTATATGGGAGGTTTATAAGATTCTTTCCATACTTCATACTCATCTAAATCTTAGAGAACTCCATGATGTAGGTACAAGTACTAAATGTAATTTTTTCCCATTTTATGGATGAGAAAACTGACTCTCAAGGAGGCCAGGTAAGGAATCATGTGTGTTCATACAGCTAGAAGCCATTGGTGGTGGGACTCAAACCTAGGTCTTCCTAACTCCCAAGTCCAATCTAGTGCTTAGCCTAATGCCTGATGCGTAACAGGTGATTAATATAAATGTTTATTGACTGATTGACTGTATTAATTCATTATGCTTTGCTGCCTGAAAAAATGGATGTAACCATAAGTGATTAACTCATGTTTTACTTCTTTGTTGCTTCAAAATATTGAGGTTGAATTTTGTTTTTCCTTCCTTCTCTTCCTCTTTTCTCCTGCCTCCTTCTTTCCCACTATAGTAGCGGTTCCTTGTGAAGATGTCCAATAACGGTGTGGACATCCAGGACAAGCCTCCGGCCCCTCCGATGAGAAACACAAGCACTATGATTGGAGCTGGCGGGAAAGACGCTGGGACCCTGAACCACGGCTCCAAACCTTTGCCTCCAAACCCTGAGGAGAAGAAGAAAAGAGACCGATTTTATCGATCCATCTTACCAGGGGATAAAAGTACGTGTAGCATTTTGTTCCTTTCTTTGCCTTTTTTTAGGGTGTCTTGTTATTAGAGAGCAATTTCATTTAGAGCCCAGATCTGGGGCTCTCTGGTAGCCATTAGCCCAGTGATTTTATTGCAATAGAATCTATAATTCACAAACATTTATGAAGTGTTTCCTATGTGCCCAGCACAGTGTTAGGGATTGAAGATAAAAAGACAAAAATGAAAGTCCGTGCCCTCAAGGGGCTTGTTCCAAAAGTCAGTGATGAGTTTTAATAGATTGTGTAAGCTATTTCATAAACTATTAAAGCTTATCACTGCCCCAAGACTTTTGGAACAACTTCTATTTGATCCTAGAGATAATAGGGAGACACAGAAGTGTATTGAATAGGGGAGTGACTAAGTCAAATCAGTGCTTAAGGAAAATCAGTTTGTTGTCTATATGGAAGATGAATTCAAGTGGGGAGACACATGAGGCATGAAGATCAGTTAGGAGGCCATTGTAGTTTAAGGACAGGTGATAAGGATCTGAACTAAGTATGACTGGAGAGAAGGGGATGCACTCAGGAGGTATAGAGGTAGAAATGACAAGATTTGGTAAGTGGATATAAGGTGTAAAGGAGAGTGAAGGATTGAGGATAATTTTGAAGTTGAGGTCCTAAGAGTCTAGAAGAATGATGGTGCCTTCCATAGAAATGTTCAGAAGAGATATGTTTTTTTGGGGGGGAAGACAATGGGTTCTGTTTTGGATATGTTGAGTTCGAGCTGTCAAAAGGACATTAGTTTGAAATGTCCAGTAGGCTGCTGGTGATATGAAATTGGAGCTCAGGAAAAAGATGAGACCTGATGTATAGATCTTGCAGTAATCAGCATAATGATTAAATCCATGGGAACTAATGACATCACAAAGTGAGAGAGTATCTAGAGAGAAGAAGCCCTAGGAAAGAGCCCTGGAGTACCCCCACTATTAAAAGAGTATGATATGGATGAGAAGTGGAGCGAGGTAGCAGGAAAACCATGAGAGAATAATGTTTAAAAAAAACCCCAGAGAAGAGAAAATACTTAAGAAGAGAAGGTGGCCAAGAGTTTCATACTTGTGGAAAAGCCAAGAGAGATAAAGACTGAGAAAAGGCCATCGGATTTGGCCAATGAGATCATCAGTGGGAGAATAGTCTCTATTGAGCAATGAGACTGGACAGAAGATTGCAGAGTGCTTAGAAATGAATGAAAGTGAGAGTAAATGGAGGCAGTGAATGAAGAGAACTTTTTTAGGATTTTACCAAGAAATACAGAGTAATATTTGAGGAGATGGGAGCATCTTGTTCATCCACAGCAGGTCATCTGAGCCTGGCTCTACTCTAAGCATCATCCCCAGCCTCAGATCAGAATGCCACTTCTAAAGGCTTAAAGAGCATAACTTAGAAGAGGAAATTGCCAGAAGTTTTGGGGAAGTGACAGATAAATGGATTAGTAGCCTACTCATCTGTGGTAGATATTAAAGATTTTCTGTTCAACATCACGAACAGGTTTCTCCACCAGACTTCAAATGTAATTGGTTGTAGAATCAGAGGACATAGATTCAAATCCCAGCTCTACTCATCTCTGCATGTATATCTCTGGGTCTTGGTTTCTGCCTCTATAAACTGAGGGAGTTGATCTAGTTCAAATCTTCTAAACTTAGTGTCTGTGAACTTGTTTTTCTTCTTCAAATATTTAAAAAAATGTTTAAATATTCTTTTTCTTTTAAATTTGGATTTCCCAATTCTCTTCCTTCCATTCTTCCTCTACCTACTGAGAAGGCAAGCAATATGATATCAGTTATACTTGTGGCATCATGCAAAATATATTTCAATATTAGCTATATTTAAAAAATAAAGAAAACGGGGGCAGCTGGGTAGCTCAGTGGAGTGAGAGTCAGGCCTAGAGACAGGAGGTCCTAGGTTCAAACCCGGCCTCAGCCACTTCCCAGCTGTGTGACCCTGGGCAAGTCACTTGACCCCCATTGCCCACCCTTACCAATCTTCCACCTATGAGACAATACACCGAAGTACAAGGGTAAAAAAAAAAAAATAAAAATAAAGAAAGCAAGAAAATACTTCACTTGCACTCAGAATTCAGTTCTTTCTCTCGAGGGAGATAGCATTTTTTCAACATGGGCCCTTTGGAATAGTCTTGGATTATTGTATTGCTCAGAGTAGCTAAGTCACTCATGACTGATCATCGTTACAATGCCATCACTGTGTATAATACTCTCATGGTTTTTACTCACATCAGTTCATAAAGGTGTTGTCATGTTTTTCCAAAACTACTACCTTTGTCATTTCTTGTGAATTCGTTTTTTTAAAAAATATTTTAGTAACTATATTTCAATATAATTTTCTTTTTACTTTTCTCTTCTCTTCTCTTCTCTTCTCTCCTCTTCTCTTCTCTTCTCTTCT
>NW_025385008.1:0-5630 GCF_016433145.1 Gracilinanus agilis
TCTCTCTCTCTCTCTCTCTCTCTCTCCCCTCTATTTCCCCCTTTTCCTTCCTTCTTCCTCCCTGTTTCTCTTCCTTTTGCTTTCTCTTGTCTCCCTCTCTGTCTCTTCCTCTCCTCTTTTTTCTGTCTCTTTTTCTGTCTTTTCCTCTTCCTTCTCTCTACTTGTCTTTCTGTCCCCCTCTTTCTTCCTCCCTCCCTCTGCTTCTCTTTCCTCTCATAGCTTCTCTTTCTTCCTCCTCCTGTCTCTCTTTTTTTCCTCCCTCCATTTCGCTTCCCTTCCCTTTACTTTCTTATTCTATCATTATTCAGTTCTTTCCCCAAATATGCTTTATACATCACTTTTCAGTAACACAAGGAATATGGCACAGTGGATAAAGAAGTGGCCATAGAACCAGGAAGACCTGAGTTCAAATCTTGCCTCTGACTTATAATGGCTGTGACCTAGGGCAAGTTACTTAAATTCTTGGTACTTCAGGCAATTCTCAAAGACTATAAGTTGCCAACAGGGAAGGGATCCTACCTGTATGGACAGAGAGGAATTTCCTTCCTCTTTGGAAGTTCTCTTTAACACTGATATTGTAGGTCCAGTCCTTACTCCTTTCAGGGAAGCCCTTATTGTGTAAAGTGAGGCACACTGCTATTTTAACTTAAGAAACACAAACAGACTTCTGCTGCTTTTTTCTCTTTTTTTTCCTGCCTCTCCCTTGCCCTTCTGGTTTACATGACCGTGATGTCTGGGTCTTCTAGGGGGCCCTGGCTAAAGGGAATTAGGCCAAATGAGACTTTGCTGTACAGACAAGATATGGGATGAGCTGAGGCTCCCTTGCACGCAGTCTGAGAGGGCCAAGGAAGTCTGGAGCTCTTTCCAAAATATGTCTTTGTAAGCAAATATCCCCAGACTTTTATGACATCCAATTGTTCGTAATGGTGCTGAACTGCTCCATTCCTGTTTGGGATCACTGGTGGTAAGAAGTCAGACAGGGTAGTTACTAATCAGACATCCTTAAAAAAAAACACACCAAAAACAACCTTTCCCAGGACTTGTACTTCTCTATAGCATTTAAAGCTTACAAAATGTTTCTATGCAACAGCTCTGTGAGGCTCATGATGAAAGGAGTGCAATGCTGCTTTGTCTGCCCCAAGTCTCTCCCCACTCCCATCATTTCCATTTAGCTGCAAAGTGATTTTCCTAAAGGGCAGCTGTCACTCTGTCATTTCCCCCTACTCAATAAATACTACTGACTCTACAACCTCCAGAATGAAATAGAAAATTCTCTGGCATTAAAATTCCTTCCCAATCTGTCTCCTTTCTATTTTCCAGGCTTCTTATTCTATCTTCCCCTTTGCCTACTCTATGATTCAGCAGCACTGGCCACCTTGATGTTCCTTCAAGATGACATTCTATCTCCTGGCTCTATGCTGTTTCTCTGGTGGTCCTCCATGCACGGAATGCTTTCCTTCCTTATTGCTGCTACCTTTTGGCAGCCTGGCCTCCTTCAAGACTCAGCTCGAATCCCACTCTCTGCAGAATGCCTTTCCGGATTCCCCCTACTGCTAGCCTTCTCTCTGGAATCACCTTCCACTTCTATTGTATAAAATCTCGTTTACAGAATTATTTGCATGTTGCCTCCCCTGTTAGAAATTAGGCTTCTTGAGGGCAAGGGCAATGTTCCTTCCAACCCCCTTTCTCTGTATCTTCAGTGTTTTGTTTAATAAATGGCTGACTAATTATTTTGCTGCTTTAGGAACCAAAGTCTTAATTGTCACATGGCTGAGTCAAAACTTGAATTGAGGTCTTTTGACTCTCAGTCCTATCCTATTATATTTGTTGCTCCAGTGACCCTTTCAAACAAGGACTTCAATTTAAGGTGAAGTAAACCTGTCTAAAGCAAGGAATATGATGGAACCAAACCAATATCCAAATGCTTTGCTTATAATTTCCTGGGGAAAATCAATTAAAATAGGTATCTTATTTAATATGGAATTTACACCTCTGAGGTTTCTGATGTTTTGAGACTTTTCTTCAAAAAAGGAACAGGCAGGGGAAGTGCCTATCCCTTGTAGAATTGGAGAATCTCATAGATGGAAGTGACTTTGGGGGGCACTGTTAGAAATCTGAAGCGGACCAAGAATCCCTTCTTTAATATCCTTTAAAAGTGGACACACAGCTTCTAGTTACATTTTGCCAGTGATGGGGAATTTTCCTTATTCTGCTTTATACAACTCTGATGGTCATCATCTTCCTTACATTGTTCACAAATCTGTCCCTCTTAGTTTCTAATTCTGCCCTCTGGGTCCAAGGAGAGCAGGTCCAATCCTTCTGCCCTAGGATAACCATTCAAACATTTCTGGCATAATCATGTATTCCTTTTCATTTTCCAGGCTAAATATTCCTAGCTCCTACAACTGAACCATTTATGCCATAGCTGAGTCTCTCGTCAGTCTGGTTCTCCAAGGCCCAGTTGCAAGAAACTTCCCCTAGTTCCTGCAGTCCTTGGAAATCTCCTCATTATGAACTGCAACACTGCTCATGGACAATACTATATAACTTAGCACTTAACTCCCTCCTTTTCAAACCCTATCTGGGATTAAGCACACAGTTTGTTTCCAGTCTGCTTATAATGTAAAAAAGGAGGAAACTTCTGATTGGCTGCTGAGCTGGAACCAGGCATGTATTTTAAAAAAAAAATACCGATTAGCTAAAGCTCTTCCTATTTCCTGTCTGATTGTTTTTGAGTGAGGAGGCAAGGACTGCTCTAAACCTTTGGCAAGGAGAGAGATCTCAGGGCTTTATCTCAATACTAAAGCTGCCACCCCATGACCCTGGTATTGTTCTTCTCTTATGCCCATTCTTCTTGGGTTAAGGTATAGAAATATTGGGGAGGGCTATGACTCTGTGAGCTTCAAAGGGCTGGAATAGCAAGTGCCAGAAATCTTGGAGTAAGTGTGTGGGATAATTAGCTAGAGTAGCAGCTGAGGTCCTCATGGTCATCATGTGTTTCACCCAGCCCAACTGTAAAGGAGAAGCAGATTACCCATTGTATATACTGCATTTGGTTGTGAATCTGATTTATAGCAAATGCTTCAATGGAGAGCTCACTCTTCCTGGGGATTGTGGTGATAAATGGGAACGTGGGACCCCTTCTCTCAATCCCACACCCTTGGTTCTGTGGAAAATGCTTTCTAACTTCTAGACTTGCTTTATTTTAGTACCAAATAGCCTTTTGTAAAAGAAAATTGATTGTTAATTGGTTAAATGAAACTGGGGAGCAAATCACTTGGGGTTAACTTTGGGGAAGAATTTATCAGAAGGGAACTCAAGAAAAATACCTTATTTTAGAGACCTAGGACCTTTAGGATTATATACATACATATATACATACATACACACATACGTATGAGATAGGGTGTGAAAACTAGGCTTTCCAACAGAATGGTTTTTACATAAAATAAAAGAACAATTCAACTTTATTTAAAATAATATATATATTATATACAATATTCTTTGTATACAGGAAGAGGGCAGCCTTTGTTGGTCCCTGAACGGGATGATCTTTGAGAGCTTTGATGAGCTCCAAGGTTTTTTTTTTTTTTTTAACCCTTACCTTCTGTCTTGGAGTCAATACTGTGTATTGGCTCCAAGGCAGAAGGGTAGTAAGGGTGGGCAATGGGGGTCAAGTGACTTGCCCAGGGTCACACAGCTGAGAAGTGTCTGAGGCCAGATTTGAACCTAGGACCTCCCGCCTCTAGGCCTGGCTCTCAATCCACTGAGCTACCCAGCTGCCCCCTTGCTCCAAGGTTTTTTGATAAAATAACTGTATATCATACAATAGCTTCAGTAATCCAAAGTAGTTTTGTTAAGAAAGACTATCTATACTAATGCTGTGTAGGAATCAAGTCCAAATAGGTTTTAGGCTTCCCTTTATTATAAATCATTCTATTTCTTGTCACCAATTTCTTTTGAGAATACATGCCAATGTTCCCATCACGTGAATGGTTTATTTCTTCCATCTCCAACAGAGTGCTAAAATACATTTAGGTAATTTTCCCCCATGTACTTTAACTAAAACTGAAAGAAATAAAAAACATGATTGATGGGTGTATGTGTGTGTGTTTGAGTATGCAACTGATTGGAAACAGTGTGCATTCTAAACTAATGTGGAGATATGCCCTCCTACTCAAATGTATTGCAACAGAATGGCTGATATAAAATGAGGTCTGTTTGCAGACTGTTTATTAAACATCATTGGTGTTTCATTCATGATCTAAAATTTAGTCAGGCTATAGCTCAGAAGTGATGACGATAATAATAAGAGCTGACATCTAGATAGTGCCTTTTGGTCTGTAAAGCCCCTGTGACATGCATTGGGTCAGCAGGGCCTGGAATCAGGAAAACCAAAGTTCAAATCTAGCCAATCATTCTTACTAGCCGTGTGACTCTGGCCAAGTTGCTTGACCCTGTTTGACTCAGTTTTGTCATCTGTAAAATGAGCTGGAGAAGGAAATGGCAAACCACTGCAGTAACTCTGCCAAGAAAACCACTAATGGGGTCATAAAGAGACTGACAGGACTGAAGAACGACTGAACAACAATATTACAGGCATTATCTCATTAGATCCTCAGCCTGTGAAGCAAGTCCTACCTCACCTTTGGAAGTCTGAAGGCACCTTTAAAAGCTTTTTCTCTTGTCCTTCCAGGTCTGAGTATTTTCTACAAGGTGAGTCTCTGGAGTTCTGTCTTTTACTGGTAAAGTACAATGATTATTCCTCCTGGTCCATTTGCTAGTCATCCAGGAAATATTGATAAGAGCTTATTATGTGGAAGGCAAAGCAATGTGGGGGAATATTAGCTTTTTCTACATTACTTCTCAACCTTATTTTCAACTGCCTTGAAGGACTCCAGTGTTTTTTTCTTTCCCTCTTCTCATTAGGTTGCTTTGGAACACAAGCCATGACTATATTGTTTGACTGAATAAGGATAGGAAAGAATACTGAGCTTAGGACTCAAGAGCCATGGCTAGTTCATTTATCTATCTGACCCTTAGTTTTCTCCTCTGTAAAATGGGGATGATTAGACTAAGTTATCTCAAAGCTTCTCTCAAACCCCTACTCTCACATCCTGTATTTATATTCTATTTAACATTCAATGATTCTAGGAATCTAATACTTTCACTCAAACACTCCAAGGATCATAGATAAAGAGTTGAGGAGTCTACTGAGCCCTCTCTCTTCTTTTACCATATTAAATATTTTGACTTAAAGCATATTCTGGCGAACTAGGTTCAGGATCCTTACTATGTGTTATTCTGATTGCTGGTTGGCCAAGAATGACTCTTAAACAACAGTAATTTTAATACATACATGCACGCACACATATTCATACCTCTGCCCCATATATAAAATGTGTCCAACTCTTTGTGACCCCATTTGGAGTTTTCTTGGCAAAGATCCTGGAGTGGTTTGCCATTTACTTCTCCAGCTTATTTTACAGATGAGAAGACTGTGGCTTGCCCAGGTTAAAAGGCTAGTAAGTGTTTGAGGCCAGACCTGAACTCAGAAAGAAGAGTCTGCCTGATTCCGGACCAGTGCTCTATTCAATGTATCACCTAGCTGAGCGCGCACTCACTCTCTC
>NW_025385009.1:0-3522 GCF_016433145.1 Gracilinanus agilis
GAGAGAGAGAGAGAGAGAGAGAGAGAGGAAGAGAAACAGGAAGATGAAAATGAGGGAAAAGAGATATTCATGGGAGACTAGGAAGATAAGGAGGCAAGGAAGGAGAGACAGACAGACAGACAAAAATGGAAAAACAGAGAGACAGATTCAGTGAGACGAAAGAGAGAGGGATGGGAAGAAGAAAAAGATGAAGGATATGAGGCTAAAAAATTCAAGGAGGGAGTAGGAAGTGGAGGCAAGAAAGGAAGGAGCAAGAGAGATGGCTAGAGACAAAGACTGAGAGAGAGAGACAGATGAAAAGACAGAGAGAAAAAAGCCCACCAGCAGTGACAATGTCCTGTTCCTCAGGTCAGCTCTGGTGTCCAGAGGAGGGACTAATTTGCCTCAGACACCTTGCCTCAAATATCTACCAAGAGTACTTGCTTGTGTCCCACTCTCAAGCACTTGATGACATTTAATTAAACACTTGATAATTTATTGTTCTCCAATTATTTCATGTGTTTAAATTGTTTCACCAGACTCTGAGCTTCTTCTAGGCAGTATTGAAGCTTCTGCTTTGTCTCCCATACAGTGGAGGCTAGTCTGTGTTGAGACACACAGTAGGTGTTCAGAAAATGCTTACTGATCCAAACAACTGAATTTTCCTTTGACTTCCAGTCCTCCAGGGATTTCTTTAGGTTCACAGAGGTGGACTTGGGTTCTGAATAGTGTGATATCTGTTCTCCATTGTACTCTTTCTTCTTATTTTCCTTGTTCTGGATTTGAGGGAATCCTGTTATGTCTCCCTGTGGTTGTAATGAAACACAATTACAGTTTAATTTGGGCCCTTTTTCAGAGGATGTTTATCCTGTGGTTGTTTCTTTCTTCATGGGGCTCTGGGCTCTGAAGGCTGATAGATGGTTTGGTATTTGGTGGCAGCTCGCTTCATTTAAAGCTAATGATTCTGTGACAGATTTGGGCAAAGTGGAAGATGAACTTGGCTTCTAGTGGTGCTGATTGGTTTCTTCTACCTTGTGCTTGCTGGGATCTGTTTTCCACCAGTGCTACTCAGTTCATGAGGGGAAGAAAGGGAGAAGAGAGGGGAGAAGAGAGAGGAGGAGAAGAAAAAGAGGAGAAAGAGAAATTGTATCTATTTCAGTTTCTTTGCACTTCTCTTTTAAAGTTCTACTTAAAACATTTATTGTCTAGTGTATATAGAACTTGGTGTTAGGGATTAGTGGTAATAGGAGGTTTAGCTAAGATGTATGCATATACATACATATCTATATCTATCCATCATTTATCTATGTATCTATCTATCACCTCTCTCTCCTCTTTCCCTCTCTCTCCACTCCCCTGCCTATAGTCTGTGATCAGAATTATAGCATTTATATCTGCCCCACAATTGGAGGGGGATCTCTTCCAAGAAAAAAAAATACAGAACTCCTACTCTGGGCTAATATGGTCTGAGTTCAGTCTTGGTAGGACATCTTAAAGGAGAAGAGGAATCAAGCTTTTTCTCATCATTTCTGTCTTGTTATGCCTGCACCCCAATGCCCCATGGAGAATATCTTAAACGAAACTCAGGTATAGCTCATGTTTAGGATCTCCCTTAAAAAGAAGATTAACTAGGTACTTTCTAGAAAAGAGATTCAATGTACAAAGTCAAGATCTAGAATAGGACAACTATTTCCTCTACCACAAAAGAAACAATTAACAACACTCATATGCATGCATAAATAATACAGAAAACAGTAATCTTTTACTTGGTCTTCTCTTCCAGGAGACTAATAGAGCTTTGCAGGAACTACTGGACAGCTATTTCACATACATCTCTAAACCTGTGCTGTCTATGCACCTCATGAATCTGAATTCTCTGAAAAACCAGCTTATGGTTTTGAGCTTTTCCTCGTTCTTTCGGCTATAGTGCTCTTCCAGTAGTTTCTCTCGACACTGCTGCATCTTCTTCTCTAAGAAGTTATAGGATCATGTTTCAGTGGCCTGCTCAAGGAAAGAAACAAAACAATGAGAAGATGCTGGAAGAGATCTGAGGTCCCATCTCAGCATTTCCAGGCAAATTCCTGCCTTTACCATGTTCTCAAATTGTAGGTATCCATGGTCAGTGCAGGTGGAAAGGAGAGAATCCTTCCCCATCCTTGGGAAGTCCAAAGGAGAATCAGCACAGACCCTGTTCCAACAAAGAGGGATCCTCAAAGGAAGTTGGGAGCCATGTCTCCTCACTCTTTCTAACCCATAGAGTTATTGGCTCCTCTGGTTCAATCACTAATTTTCTTTGACAGTCTCAGTCAAAGGAACCAGTCAGAAGCTCCATGTCATTTCCATAGGGCTTAAAGCTCTGCCATCAAAAGGGGCCAGAACACACAATCAGTTCCTTGAGATATACTATAGCCTACCCATGATACACTCCATGGATCAGGGTATGGGACTCATTGGAAGGGACCAGAGTACAGGGCTGAAATGTTATAGTACATTCAATTCCTGCTAAATCTATAGATAGCTATAAGATATGATAATATGGGATAAAGACATAAAAAGAGAATATAAACTTGGGGGCAGAGACTGGCTTGTTTTTGCTTTTGTATGCCCAGAATCAAGCATAATACCTGAAGCAAAAGATAATACCAAGCTTTCTCAAAGAGATAAAAGGAAAATAAGAGATTAGAGAAAGACAATTTCTAAAAGATAGTGGAAATTATTGCAGATCACTCCTCTTTTCTTCTTCCTCTCATTTTATTTTGGGTTCCTAGAGACAAACTGAATAAAAGGAGCTACAGTTCATAGTTTCTCTAAGACCAAAGGTCTCTCTGGTGTCTTCCTACAAAGATCAGAATCTAAATTGGGTCCCTTCCTTGGGAGGTTCAGAATTGGCTAAAACCCATGAGCACAGATGATGCAAACTCGCTGTTCCTGGCTTCACCACCTGGACGGTTTGTGTGAGGGAGAGACTACAAAGTTGTTTCACACCTCAGAGGGAGAGACTGTGTTTAGATATAATTCTAGAATTCTATGAAACAGTTCTCATAGAGACTCTTTAGACTAAATTGAATTCTAGTCAGGCAGTGTGGGTGGAATAGATAGGAAGCTGGCTTCCCACTTAGGAAAACTGGAGCTCAATTTCTGCCTCTGACATATATGACCCTGGACAAGTCACATAATCCCAGGCTGCCCTTTATTATAAATTGCAAAGAAGGTGCTAGATTTGAATTGATAAAGGAAATTCCACAGGGGTAAGTTTCCTACACTGATAAAAATCACCATTTTGGTTAAAAAAATTTCCCTGGAAGTGGGTCTAGTGTAGACCAGCATAATGACCTTAGTTCTTAAAATGAACCCAAACTCTCATACCCATTGCTCACAGGTAGTCTGTCAGCCCTAAGAATTCAGACATAGCCTAATGGATCTACAAGAAAGGAAACTGTGGGAATTGCACTGACTCCCCAAAGCCCTGATTTAGTTTTTTCTTCCTTCCTTCCTTCCTTCCTTCCTTCCTTCCTTCCTTCCTTCCTTCCTTCCTTCCTTCCT
>NW_025385010.1:0-8372 GCF_016433145.1 Gracilinanus agilis
CTTCCTTCCTTCCTTCCTTCCTTCCTTCCTTCCTTCCTTCCTTCTTTTTGTGGTAAGGGTAGGCAATAGGGTTCAAGTGACTTGCCCACGGTCACACAGCTGGGAAGTGCCTAAGGTCAGATTTGAACCTAGGACCTCCCATCTCTAGGCCTGGCTCTCAATACATTGAGCTACCCAGTTGCCCCCATTCCTTTGCATTTTAATAATAACAACGACAAGAGACACAGGTAACAGTAGATAAAAAATTTTCCTTGGAGTTAAAAAAAAAAGATCTAGGTACCTTTATAGCCACACTAGCTTTGTGATCATAAGCAAGTTTGTTAACTCTGGTGTCCTAAACAACTTGGTATAATCATCAGTTATAGACAAGTGCCCAAATTGCATAAGTAGAGGGAGTTTCCATATTGGTAAGTGATGAAATCACCAGTCTAGACTAACTCCCCCCTAAAAAAACCCAGACTTAACAACAGTAATAGATCATTTATATAGTACTTTCCACACAACAACTCAGAGGATTTTTTTTAATAAATAAAAAAGAGTATGTGTGATTTTCAGTGGTACCTTCTCTTTTATGTGTTTTGAGCTTCTGTGGAAATCAAAGGGGGCCTTGTATGTTTAGGACACTAAACTCAAAGTCTGAAGTTACCACTGGATAATTCATTGCCAGGTTCAATTTGACCTCCCATTTCTACACCTTCTTCCTCTTCTCCCTTGCTCTTCATTTCAGCACACCACAGGGAGAACCTTATTGCCACTGATCTGCCTTCCATGACCAGATAAATGCAATGTCCTATTTGTATCAGATTAAATTTATGAGGTTATATGAATACTGTCTTCATGAATGAAATGTCAGTATTTAGGAAACTTTTATGCACAGTAGTAGAGTACTAAGGTCTACTGTTGTTTGCCTTTCTCTTAATTTCTTTATCTTCTCGTATTTTAAGATGTGGCCATGTTAGGATGATCCTTAAGCTTTCTTCTAACCATTGATTTTATGATTCAAAAAATAGTTGGCTATCTTTCGATATACTTGTGTTCTTTATAACTATTACCTTCACTTTTACAGAAAAATAGAAGGCTTGCAAAAGATATTTTGTGTCCTGTGGGTTACAAACAGTACAGCTGAGAATTTTAAAAAATGAGTGTTTTTTTAAAAATTGTGAAATATAAAGCCACCAATAACTTCAAATATTTCCATAATCAAATTAATCCCCAAAAGGTGAGTTTAGATGAAATCATAAATTTACCATATGCAACTTATTCTTATATTATATATGTATATATAAATGCATATTATATTCAATTTAACATTATTAACATAAGCCTGGCATGTATAGATTCAGAGAAACTTGGGAAGACATACAGATGGTCATTGCATTGGTTAGAGCTCTTAAATCTCTATAAGTTATTTTCCTTTATACTATTGTAGTCATTGTGTAAATAATTCTGATTTTGCTCAGTTCAATCTTTGAGTTCATACAAATCTTCTCAGGTTTCTCTGAATCTATTCTTTTTGTCATTTCTTTGAGTAATAGTCCATACATTATAATAATATTCCATTATATTCACTACTATTTATATGTACTAACTATAATTTATTAAACTCTTTTCCAAATGAGGACACCCACTGCTTTTCTAGCTTTTTGCTAAAATAGTCCTTTCCTTCTATCTTTGAGGTAAATATTTAATAATGGCATTACTGGATGAAAGAGTATGCACAGCTTGCTCAATTTTTGCATGTAGCTACAAATTATTTTCCAAAATGATTAAATCAAATTCACCAACAATTCCTCCAAAAATGGCCATTTTCCTTCTTTGCCATCTTTGATGATCTGAAGTATGCTAGACTTGTTTTTTCATAAAGTTGTTGATAGTTTTGATTTCTTCATTTGAGAATTTCCTGTTCATAGTCTTTGGTTATTTATCTATAGGGAAATGGCTCATATATATTTATATCACTTTCCAATATATTATAGTTTCTACCTCTTCTTCATTCATCCTATATTAATTAATAAAATTCTTCCTATCTGTGCTTTTTTAGAATCTTTTTTTGTTTATTTCTTATAGCAAATAACTTGCTACATTGATGAATCAAAATTTATTTAGTCATTCTATTCCAGAGCAGGATCTAAAGGGGATAATAAGATGGAGGGCAATGCACAGTAATCATAATGCTGATGTGAATGGAATGAACTCACTCATTAAACTGAAGAAGATAGCAGAGTGGATAAAAAACCAGAATCCTACTATATGTTGTTTACAAGAAACACATTTGAGACAGGGCCACACATACAGATTCAAGATAAAAGGCTGGAACAGAATTTATTGTATCATCTAAAAAAGGCATTCTATTCCCCAATCAATGGATACCTCTGGTATCCCATCTAGCACAAATGCTAGCCAAGCCCTGTTAGGCTCAGGCCACAACTTTTTCTTTACCTGCCTTTATAGTTTGCCTACGTTTGGTTTTTCTGGGGTTGTCTTTTTCCTCATTAGAGAAACTAACTTCTTAGTGCTTCGATTCTACCCCTACCTCTGATTCTTGGGGAACCAACATATTTTGGCTTCTAATCTAAGGAAACCTTTCCAAAATGGGGGGAGTAAGTAAAAAGGTCCCCAGAGAACAGACAAATGTGAAACAAGTATGAAACAGAGGGAGTTTTATTTCTGCATACAGAAAATGCTAAACAATAAAGATTATAGAATGATTACAATTAGTTGAGAGCCTGATGTTTCTGCCTTGTTGTGATATTTGCAAATGACTTGGGAAAGCCATATTTTATCTACTTTATATTTAATCTCCATGAAGTACAGCCCAATCAAAACAAAGTAAGCTCTTTTATTCAGTGGTTTTTCTCTCTCTATCAGTGAATCTTTCCCTCCCTGTCAGTCTGTCAATCTGCCAATGCTTCAATAGCTCTGGCAGTGATACCCCACTGCTCAGGTTTCTAGGAAGGAGAAAGATGCATTCTGCCTTTTGAAATCTCATGAGGCCCTGTAGCCAAGGAAAGAATACACAAAGTGGAGGTGGATTCCATCTTGAAAACTTCTGGGGAAAGGACATCATGCTCTTACCTTCAGGAATTCAGTCTTTTTTACAACTTGAGGCTGGTAAGAAGAAGGGACCTTAGGGGCATGGATTGACCCTTTAATGAATTCATGGAGTTTTGGCTCTGTAGTCCATTAAACCAGTTCTCATTGCCCCCAAAGAAAAAGAGGGTATCTGCACCTGTTTTGAAGTAGGAATTGCAAATTGCCAAGGGGTCAGTATATACATATGGGAACTTTCCATCTTTAACCCTCTTGGGGACATATTCCTAGTAGTGAGCTTATTAGTTCAAAGGATATGTGTATAATTTTAATCACTTTTATAGCACAATTTCAAATTGTTTTTCTGAAAGGTTAGATCAATCAAAGCTCCATCAAGAGTGAATCAGGGTGTCTATATTTCTGTAGCTCCTCCAGTATTGACTGTTTCCATCTTTTGACCATATTTGTCAAATTGCTAGTTGTAAGCAGAAACCTCAGAGATGTTTTGATTTACAATTCTGTTATTATTAGTGATTTGAAGCATTTGGTAAAGCATTCTTCATACCTGAAGGCACTCTATAATTAAACCTAATGTTTGTATATCATTCTCAAATTTTCAGTCTATCTTTGTCAACTTACTTGAGGATTTTATCCCAAGTTTGATGATTGCTTCAAGGTTCAAATTAGAGTTAGGATCTTCTGTAGCTTGCATGCTTGAAAATTTTCAAATCATGAGTTCCTTGGTTTCCATTTTAATGCCACTGGCAAATGTTCCATCCCATATGATTGTTAGTTTGCTTTTGATAAAAAGGATACTTTTGTGAAATTCTAATGACTAACATTGACCTCAAAGAGATGATCTAAGAATGTGCCTCCTTTCCTCTGGTGACAGAGATGGGAGAGAATGAATATGAAAGACTGCTTATAATATCAGAGTGGCTGATGTGTTATTTTACTAAATTGTCTTTTTCCCCTTTCTCTTTTTCATTTTCTTTTAAGAAAGGGCTTGGGTTTATGAGAAAATTATTGGGAAATGTCAAAATTCTAAAAACAGAAGATATTAATTAAAACTTAAACTAAAAACAAAGACTTTACCTTATTCTTTCTGATATAACAAAGACACTGCTTTGGGACACATTGTCCATGCTCTTTGGATAGCTGATTCTCATAGCTGGCTGTTAAAGCTCACCCCTCATGCTCCCACAGGAAAGATGAATAGTAACACTTAGTAATTTTCAGTGGCAGGTCGACAAGGCAGCTATGAAAAGAATTTTTCATTTTGTGCCTGCACAAAGAGTGTCTTGTGAAATTTGGAGGTGAGTTTTGTCTCTCAGCTGGAATAAGAGGCCCCCGGTTTTGTTCTTTCCTTTCTGCCCTACAGAGGACTGCTGCTCCTCCCGTAAGCTATCTACTGTGTGCCTGAAAAAGATTAAGATGGTCTCCAAGGGAGGTAAAGGGAGATTTTTCATCAGAATTTATTACTGTTCAAAGTTGCCGTTGAGGCTCATATTGAAGGCCACCCTTTGTACTTCGACCCATGAAAATTGTTAATACCATGACCAATCAAGGACGTCGTAGGTGTTCTTCAGAGATGGTTCCAAGCAAGACCACATGGAAGCAGCTCCTCTTATGGGAGGGCTGGTATGTCGGGAGGCAGACTTAAGTTACTTTTACATTTAATGGATGGATTTTAGCATCCAGGTCATCGTTTCCTTAGAAAAGGGTCAAGGAAAAAACTGTTCTGACATTGAAAAGAAGTCCTCAGATAGACTGATCTACCCATTTTCAATCAGACACCAAGAAAATGACTAGACAGCCCTTCCTAGAAAACTTGCCAGTTTTAGCATTCTGTCCTTTTAAAATTTATGTGGTGGTATCTTGTCCTTGGCTAATCTTCCTCATTCTGTTTTATCACTGTTCCTCTTGGAAAAGAAGATAACTGGGTTGTGTGTTTTTCTAATGTACATAGAAAAGCCAGTAAAGCAATTAGGGAAGGTATTGTCAAAACTGGGTTTCTATGGGAATTTGAATCAACAAAAAATTATCAAGTGCCTTCTAACAAACTGGGTTAAGTGTTGTGGAGACAAAGACACCAGTGAAGCACTCCCTGACCTAAAAGAGCTTACATCCTACTCCAGAGAGACAAGTGTAACCAGGAGTTTGTGGGTGGAGGGCAAATAGTATGAAATATCTTTTCAAATCAATTAAATTTATATTGAAGTCCTTTGTTTTTTTCTTAATCACATTTGTTTCTGAATATATCCTTCCCTCTCCTCTAAACAGATAACTTTCTCTTGTCATGAAGATTAATTACAAAAAAGGGGAAAAAAGTACTTCCACAAAACCGACAAATAAATTGTGTCTGACTGTAAATACAACATTCTACACCTCGAAATTCCACAACTTGTCAATGAAAGAAGAGAGAGAGTTTTCTCAATTCTCTTTGGACCTAAGCTTGGTCACTATAATTAGAGTATTCAGTTTTATGATATTGTTTTTTTCACTTATATTAATGGAGTCATTGGGTGTGTTCTGGTTCTGCTTACCGCATCCTATATAAGTTCATATAAATCCCTTCTCTGTTTTTCTGACTTCCTATTAGTCATTGTTCATTCGAGTACAGAAATAGTGGTATTCATGTATCCCAATATTCGTTAGCTTTTGTTCAGTCAGTAAACTAGCATAGAAAGAACTTTTCTGAACAGATCAACTTTTATGGATGTACTTGGAGAGGAAGAACTCAGGAAGAAAACTGAGTCCTAGGGGAACCAAGAATATGGGAAGAAGAGAGAAACACTTAACACTGCTCTTGAGGGTAGAGACTCCTCTGGAGCAAAGAAGACCACTTCTGGGGAAGAGAGCAATGCAGGGTGGACCAGGAAAGAGCTTTCCTGAGAAGATGAATGACCTGCTAGCTTCCTAGTTTAATTAATTCTTGCGTAAAAGAGACTAAACTCAGTTGTTTCTATCCATCTGGACTACGAGTGAGGTCAGCGCACTGTCAAGTTCGGTGCCTTGATGCCAAGCTCCTGCCCTTGTTACCTCCCTGTGCTGTGCTACAACATGCATACATATAAAGGGGGAAAAATACACCCACATCCATACTCATGAATATGGGTGTGAATGTACGTTTTTGGGTGTGCATGTACTTCTGTGAGTGTGCATGTGAATTAAGCAATTTTAAGAGAGAGAGAGAGAGCAAAGAAAAAGGAAATACATGAACCCACAATGATTCATACTAAATCCATGAGATAAAGGATTCCTGATGACTCTTTTTTTAAAAAAAATATTCTTTACCTTCCTTCTTAGAATCATTATTAGTATTAGTTTCAAGGCAGAAGAGCAATTACAGCAAGACAATGGGGGTTAAGTGATTTATCCAGGGTCACACAGTGAGGAAATGTCTAAAGCCAGATTTGAACCCAGGATCTCCCATCTCTAAGGCAGGCTCTCTATCCACTGAGCACCTATCCCCATCATTGCTTCTTAACATCTCTTACTGGATGAGTGGCTGTATATGCTAGGATTTCCCTTGGTTAGTATTAAGTGAGCAGAACTGTGAAGCTTAAAAACTCTGGAGCTAAGTTGTAAAGATTTTCAAAATGAAAGGCTAGTTTATTTACATGATTTCACTGTAGTATATTTTCAGAAATCACAGCTCTAAAGATTTAAATGCTAACCATTAAACCTTGAGCAGAATCTGTATTTTAAAAGCAAGCCACAGTAAATCACAAAAAAGGGGGGCTGCAGAGGGAGGGGAAAAAGAAGAATGTTCTGCAAGCAGACATCGGTAACCAACTGCAGTTGTTTTGAATGGGCTGAATGGGACAGAGAAGATGCTCAAAGACTAAGGGGGTCATAATTCTTTTTATAGAGTCATTTAATTGGCAAAGCTCATAATAAAGTAGTTGAACCATGCTCTAGATTTACTGAGGGCAGTGGCCACATCTTTCCAGACAGACACATGGAGTGAACCAGACCTTTGTAGAGTGGAAAGCAAATGTCGTCATTCATGACTCAGTGGTCTTGGGAGGCAGTAAGCATACTGGACTGGAGAGTGTGGTGGGTTTAGAAGCAAGAAGAATTGGGGGGGAGCAGGAGGCAGCTAGGGGGCTCACTGGTTTGAAAGCCAGGTCTAGAGATGGGAGGACCCGAGTTCTAATCTGACCTCAGATACTTTCCTATGTGATCCTGGGCAAGTCACAACCCCCATTTCCCAGCCCTTATTGGTCTTCTGTCTTGGAACCAATACACAATATTGATTCTAAGACAGCAGGTAAAAATTTTTTTCAAATAACTAAAAGGAAAAGAAGAATTGGCTTCAAATCCTGCCTTTGACATTTAGTAAATGAGAGGCTAGAAGTTATTCATTTTTTTTCTCTCTGAGCTGCAGCATCTTCATCCTTAAAATTGAGCTTTTAATGGATGTCAGTACCATTCAGACATGGTCTGAGAGACTTGAATGAATGAAGTATTTATTAAGCACTTACTATTTGCATAACACTATGCTAAGTTCTGTGGATACAAATAGAAAAGTGGAGAAAGACCCTGCTTTCAAATGGCTTACATTCTAATGGGGGACACAACATACAGGAGACATTCTCTGAAGGACTTTTAAAATTTGGTATTGCTATACAGATGTCACTTTTTTATTTTTTTCCAAACACTTTATTATATTTTATTCTTCAATTGCACACAGAAACAATTTTAAAAAAATTCTTACTCTCTGACTTAACAATTATGAGAAGGGCAAGGGCTAAGCAACTGAGGTTATACATGCACCTTATGACCTTAAGTGGGCTTTAAATATATCAATTATTTAATCCACATTTATTAAGTATTCATTATGTGCCAGGCTCTATGTTGGACTACTGTAAAGTGCATGGAGGTGAGCAAAGTATGAAAAAACTAGAAAGGTAAAAAAGTGACCAGAATGTGAAATGCTTTCAATGGTAAAGAGAGGATTTATATTTGATCCTGGAGGTAATTAGTGAACCTCTAAAGTTTATTGAGCACAAGATGGCATGGTGCAACCTGTGATTTAAGAAAATCATTTGACTAATGAGTGGAAAATGGATTGGAATGGGGATAGACTTGAGGCAAGGAGGTCAGTTTGAAGGCTATGGCTATAGACCAGGCAAGAAATGATGAGGGCAGGCCTCATCAACTGGGGTGGTAGCTATGGGGGAAGAGAGAAAGGGACATATTTGAGTAATGATGTGAAGGGAGATAGCATTGAAGAGGTCTGGCTTTTGAATGGATATGAAGGGAGAGGGAGTGGGGGAGAGGAGAATGGAGCAAGAGAGAGAGAGAGAGAGAGAGAGAGAGAGAGAGAGAGAGAG
>NW_025385011.1:0-4412 GCF_016433145.1 Gracilinanus agilis
CTCTCTCTCTCTCTCTCTCTCTCTCTCTGTCTCTGTCTTCCCCTTTCCTCCCTTCCTTCCTATCCCTCCCCTTTCTCCCCCTACCCCTTGTCTCTCCTCTCCTCTCCTCTCTCCTCTCCTTTCCTCTCCTCTTCTCACTGAACAATTATTCACAAGCGAATTTATCTCCTCTGCAATATGGAGAATTCATATTCATATCTCTGTTTTACTGGCCTGACACTGATTAATGTAATATGCACCATGACTCCAAGTACAGCGCCACTCTATGAATCATGCACTATAAAGTTTCAATCGTCCTTGTAGATGAGACTATTACAAAGAGGGAGGAAGGAGTGAGACAGTAGGGAGGGAGGGAAGACCAGGGGAAAAGAAAACAGAGAGAGAAAGAGACAGACAGACAGACAGACAGACAGGGATCCACCTGTTTTCTCTATGGAATTGCCTTCCCCCCCTCATCTCTATTAAAACAATGATGAAAGATAATGGAACAATATTGAACCCCCTTTTCGGTTTTAACCTCTGGGATTCCCATCCTCCTAAAGTGAGAGAAATGTGTTATTTAGGACCAGAGTCTGTTCATTTTTACCCACACCACTTAGGAAAAATACAGTTCTCAGGCCTCAGGGTCCCAGCTGTTCCTTCTCTTTTCTGTCCGCTTTCTGATCCCTCCAGCTTCTCCTTTGCCCTTCCCCTATGCCAGGGGCAGAAGTAGGCCTGGGGCTACCTAACCCAAAGGGATTAGGAAGGGATGGTTAGTGGCTGTGATTTATATACTTGAGTTTAATGCAGATTAAATTAATTTGGGAAAAACGAATCTTGCCGGGAAATGGTTTAGAATAAAACCTTGCCGGTTTTTTTTTTTTGTTTTTGTTTTTTGTTTTTTTTTTGCACTGGGATGCTCGGGGGATAGTATAGCCTACTCTGGTCTTTCAACTTTTGGGAGGAGTGGAGGGGAAAAACAAACAAAGAAACAAACAATCCAAAAAAACCCCAAAAAAACAAAAAAACGAGGAAGATTGTTGCAGAAAGCCACAAGATCTATTTGGCTGAGGAGGTCAACCTTCTAACTCTCCAAGAAGGGGATGCAAGACGGGTAAGAGCGACTTGAACACTGTCCCGGGCAGAGTCTAGGGTGTGTCTGCCTAATATGATCCGGGGTGTGTGGAAGAATGAGGGTGAGGGATTCAGACCAGAAGCTGAGTAAGAAGGACCACAGTTGGAGACATCTCGTTCAGAAGTGAGGCTCTCGGGAAGAGGAGAAGGATTAAATTCAGAGACTGCGTCTTTTTTAACAACCAAATTTCCTTCCCCTTACTTTATGAAGCGAGAGTGGGGAAAAGAAAAGAAAAGGAGTGTAAATGAAGAGAATTTTTAAGAAGATCTCTACTTCAAGATTAAAGGCGAGGACCACTGTGGCTTTTGAGTACCACTTATTGCTCTGCTTATCCTGGTTTCGGATTGGGTGTTCTGCAGCCTTACAGAGGTTGGAGGATCAGAAGCAACTTCATCCAGGCCTGCTTTATACTCAGCTTCCTAACTCAGGGGAGAAAGGCAAAGAGAACTGACTCAGGAGGCTGTTTTAAGCACAAGGCAAGGACAGTGGGGAACAGTAGTACTAAGGTCTTGGAGAGACTCCGGACTTCTCAAGAGTGCTGTGAAAGGTGAAGAGGGGTGGAGGTGGCATTGGAAAAAAAAAAGAAAGCGTGTTAGTTGATAAGTTTGTTAAGACTTGAGTCTTAAGGGTCACATTCTCCCACCCCCACCCCCATCCCTACTTCCCCGAGAGATTCATCAAACCTATGAGTGACAACGGGGAAAGGTTCTGCATGCTCATGTGGAACAGAGCAACCCAGAGCTCTAGTGGTGAGACCTGAGGCTGCTGGGTTGAGAACATCTCTTGTTTTGAGACCAAGGCAAGGAGAGCCAGGGCTGCTGGAGGGCTCCAGATAGGAGTGACTTGGGTCCGAAATAAACCAGGAAGGGGGCGGGGTGAGGAAGGGAGGAGGAGGAGAAGAGGGTAATTGCTTAACCTGTACGTGAAGATCAAGAAGCCTTTCGCTAGAAGTTTTTGCTCTGAATGTGCACGTGCTTAGGTTCCTCTCCCTTCCTCTCCGTTCTACAACAGAACCAGTTAAATGGTTCTTGGGGAGTTGAAGAGATATACTGCCCCAGAGGTGATAGTGACAGTCGGAGAGAAGGACATAGATTGAATTAGAGTTTAAGTTACAAAATCTCCCACGTTGGCTTACCAAGAAAGCAGCAGCAACTCTGGCAAGAAGAAGGGATCTCGGGGAAAGTCCCCTGCTCTAGTCTTCTACCTCTAGTACCTGGAAATAGCCCGGGGGTAATGGACAGGAGAAAGAACCTTCTCCGTAGCTGAATCGGTTTAGAACCCAGAAGGCTACTAAAGCAGAAGCAGAGGTGGGGGTGGGGAAGGAAATGCAAGAAGTGTCCCCTAAAGGTGTGCGTGTGTCTGTGTATCATTAAATAGGAAAGGTAGACAGGTGCATCTTCCATTTATTTACCTCCTCTTAAAAGAGTTGGTTACGGAGCCTCTTCTACCTCATTTGATTTTTTTTTTTTTTTTTAAAGATCAAAGACTGCTTTAGAACTAAATGTTCAATTTAAAGAGATTTCTTGTCTGTAGCCCGATGCGTCACTGGAGGACAACTAGCCGTTTGTTAGATATAACAATGAAAAGGGAGAATGCCTTAAGCACCCCGTCCCCGTTACTGTGTGGCTGTGTGGGGTGCCTCTCTCTACATAGCTTAGAAAGACGCTGGAGTAAACTTCATGCGGAATTAAACCCGATTTTTTTATAGCAACATTTATTTTTGTTCCTTATTCTCCATGTATTGTTGACCCATAGATAATTAAAGGCTTTAGTTTGAGTTGTTGGCCCCACACAATACATTGTCCTTTGTGGCTGCCCAAGAAGGGCTTTCCCTGTGCTGCCTAGGGTTCAAAAACAATGAAGCACAATCCATTTATTTTGTTGGTGAATTGCCGCACAAAGTGAGGTGGTCAGTGTTGAAAGTTTATCACTGTCTTGTCCCTTTGGCTGAGGCAGAGCATTCACACACCCTCTGCCCCAGTACACAAATGTCAGTCTCTTTGCAGGCTGCTGTTTTCCTTTTGAAGATGCCGATGGTGTCTCTGATCCATTAATCCATTTATCCAGTTTCATGAGTGCATTGGCTGAATGAGCACACAATAGCCTTGCCCAGCTGGAAACAACAAGTCAGTGAGCAGAGCCGGCACACCCACCAATGCTGGACACCACTTTCAGCTGTGTTTTGCTACTTGTTTCAGAAATACAATGGGGTGGATAACATTGTGAGTCCTTAGTCTTTTTAAAGAATTTTTTCTTTAAAACTTCCTTTCCTTAAGTTTCTTTTCTAATGTGCCAGAAGTTTGCTTTATGTGAAGAGAATAAATAAAAAGAGGAGAAAATATTTTCAATGACTTAAAAAAAGCATATTAATGCTAATGATGATTCTGATAGTAATAATAATTATTATGATAATGATGATGATAATGAAAATGATAAGAAAAGCTAGTCATTTCTAAACATGAAAAAGAGTTCTACAATGTTTGCTGTCCTTTGGTTATTATTTGTCATTGTTTCATTTTAGAAGTATGCTTAATTCTGAGCTCCTTCAGTAACAGCGGAATGTTTGAAAATATTAAATACATCTGTGAGATGGTGGGCAAGAGAAGTTAAAAGGTGCTTGGTGCAGTGAATGTTAAAAAGATCTCACAATGAAGTGATTAACATTTTTATGAATAAAATTAATCACGCATTAACTCTGCAGCTCAATACATCTGAATGCCAAATGTTGCACAGCAGTCCCTGTTCTTACACCCAAGAATTCTTGATGTGTTATTGGCTTACATCAAATATTCATCTATTAGGAATTCTGGAATGTTTATGAGAAAATATTTTAATAATATATATTTAAATTGGAGATATGAGGAAAACCTTCAAAATACCATCACTACTACATATGAGCCTCCCCCAATTCTTTTTTTCTTTCGTGCAAAAACTCAGAGATGGCTTTTTAAAAATACATATCTCTATATATGCAGATATGTCCATAGAATGTGTTAGAAAAGCTGTCAAGGGGGAAAACTAGAGAAGAAGGCAATAGAAGCCCATGAAGAACTCTAGGAAACAAGCAGAGAAGTCACCATCATAAATAGTTTTCAGTGAATGATGCTTTGGAATTCTTTGGCCCTTATTAGTGTTCTCATTTTTCTGGGCAAAGCTTATTAGGTTGTAAGATGAAATCTTCACCATTATTAAAATTTCCATTGTCAGATAAGGAAATGTGATATTCTCTCTCTCTCTCTCTCTCTCTCTCTCTCTCTCTCTCTCAATCTCTCTCTCTCTCTCTCAATCTCTCTCTCTC
>NW_025385012.1:0-4940 GCF_016433145.1 Gracilinanus agilis
AAAAAAAAAAAGGTTAGACTCTAAAAACAAATTTTCTTCCTCTTCCTTCCTTTCTGCAATTCAGGCTATTAGTCAGCAAATTTTTTATAGATGTCTACCATGTACAAACTATTGTGCAGAAGAGCTGTAGAGCTCCTTCCTCTGATTTATAGTCTAACTCAGTGGTTCCCAAACTTTTTTGGCCTACCACCCCCTTTCCAGAAAAAAATTATTATTTTGCCCCCTGGAAATTAATTTTTTTTTAATTTTAATAGCAATTAATAGGAATGATAAATGCACCTGTGGCCATCACCGCCTCCCTGGATCACTGCAGCACCCACCAGGGGGCGGTGGCACCCACTTTGGGAATCACTGGTCTAACTAGAAAAACAAGACTAAAACAATCAGAATATAATTAAAGTGTTCTTCCTATGCTCAGAAAAGAGATCAGTTGGCATGAGATATTGAGTAGTCAGGACAGACTTTATGGAGAAGGCAGGATCAAAGGTGGTCCTTGAGAGATAAGTAGGATTCAAATAGGCAGAAAGGATGAGGTTATTTCTTAGTGGGCCACTGCAAAAGCAAATACTCAGTGAAAGGAATGAGTGTTAAGTTACTCAGGCAGGCAGCTAGGGGGTACAATGGATAGAGTACCAGGCCTGCAGTTAGGAAGATTCATCTTCCTGGCTTCAAATCTGGCTTCAGACACTTATCAGCTATGTGACCCTGGGTAAGTCACTTAACTCTTTTTGCCTCAGTTTTCTCATCTGTGAAATGATCTGGAAGAGGAAATAGCAAACTGTTCCAGTATCTTTGCCAAAAATACCCCAAATGGGGTCACAAAGAGTTGGATACAACTAAAAATGACAACAATAACAAAACTAAGGCAACTACTCTTATTATTGCAGATACTGGAAGATAGGGCTGGAAGGGAGCCAGACTAAAGGATCATAGAAGGAAATCACTGAAGAGGTGGGGACTCTTTCCTTCTGTCTTAGAATTAATACTAACTATTGGTTCCAAGGCAGAAGAGTGGTTAAGTGACTTGTCCAGGGTCACAGAGCTAGAAAGTGTCTGAGGCCAAATTTGAATCCAGGACCTCCCATCTCTGGGTCTGATACTCTATTCATCTATATCCTCCTAGAGATAGTTTTTAAGGTACAAATTGTTCTGGAGTCATAGGACTTGGGTTCAAGTCCCACCTCTGATGGGATCACCTTGATTAAGTCATTTAATTGTTTTCCTCTTTTGTAAAATGAAGGAGTTAAACTAAACTTTTGAAGTTCCCTTGAGCTCTAGAAGTCTAAAGTGAATGGCTGTGTAACCAAGGGCAAGTGGTGACCCCACCTGAGAATAAGAGTATTTGCACTGGACTCTCTAGTATGGTTCTGGATAGAAGTCCTGTCTTAGAGCCAAGCTTCAAGAACCCTTAGATCTTGGCTTAAATATAGCCTCTGACAAATACCACCTGGATAAGCATGGGGCCTCCCCTTACCCTCTCAGTGTTCTAGGTAACACCCTATCCATGTGTTGCAGAAAAGACAGAGACCCACAGAGGGAATGGGAAGTCAGAGGGGCCAATCCACAGCACTAAGTCCTACAAACCATTCATCTCATAGGATGGATTCACCAAAGGGCCATGGGAAGAATACACTCTTGAATCTTAAAGCTCCAATAAAGGTAGGTTATTGTTATTGTTATTGTTATTGTTTTAGGAAGAGTCTTCTGTTAATGGTGTCCAGAATGAATTGGACACCTGGATTTCTATTGCAGTAATTCACCTATAAGATGGTGGGAGTCTTTTTTATTTTTATTAAACTCTTACCTTCTGTCTTAGAATGGATACTCAGTATTCATTCCAAGATAGAAGGGTGGTGATCCATAGGCAATTGGGGTTAAGTGACTTGCCCAGGGTCACACAACTAGGAAATGTCTGAGACCACATTTGAACCCAGAACCTCCCTTCTCCAACCCTAGCTCTCTATCCACTTAGCTACCTAGCTAACCCAGAGGGTTTTTTTTTTTGAATGAAAAAACCACCTATCCTAAGGAAAAGGAGAGGAAAGGCTAAAATATCCTCCATACATAGAGCAGATTGCTTTGACTATGGAGTATGCTCTCCATCCCTTAGAGTCCTTGAGAGAAGGCAGCATAACCACATGCCAGGAGTGTTATAGAAATGATTTCTGACCAGGTATCAGTTATATTAGATGACCTTTGAGTTTGTTTCCCACTCTGAGATTCTGTGATTGTGTACCTCTTTCTCTATTCTAATATTTGGTCCAGTAAGCTAAGAAACCTTTGGGATTCCCCCCCCCCCCAATTATTCTAGGTGGCACAATGTGACAGACCTAGTCAGAAAGACTTATCTTTCTGAGTTCAAACCAAGCCTCAGATACTTACTAGCTGTGTGACCCTGGACAAGTCATTTAATCTTGTCTGCCTCCGTTTCCTCATCTGGAAAATGAACTAGAGAAGGGAAATGGCAAACCACTCCAGTATCTTTGCTAAGAAATTATCAAATGGCATCAGGAATGGTCGGACATGAGAGCAAAAAGATCAAACAACAACTTCTGATTACAATGAGGACACTCTTTCTCCAGTACCACAAACCTCATCCAACCCCCTCAAACCTAGAAAGGACAGGACTGAAAATGATTGAACATTAGTCTAAGGCAGCAAAGGCAGAATTTACATTTGGGTTTTCCTGCCCCAGACACTTATCAGCTGTTTGACCCTGGGCAAGTCACTTAATTTCTATATGCCTCAGTTTCTCATCTGGGGGGAGGGAACAACAATGGCATCTCTTTCATGGAATTGTTATGAGAATCAAATGAGATAACAAATGGAGAGCACTTTGTAAATCTTAAAACACTGCTGACATGCTAATTATGATGAAATTGGAATAGAGAGCTTCTCCAGAAAGTAGGTAGAATATCTTTGCCATTTTTTCCATCTCAGAAAAGATGAAAATGGTTACTGGCTTTTACTCCCTAAGGATTTCTGTAATGTTCAGTAATCTGAACAAATTCCTTTGCCAAAAGTTCCAGCTACAATTGTACCTTTACTCTTACCTCCTTCACCATGGAAAGATGCCAAAATGGTAGGTGACACCTTCCCCATCCTCTCATTTCCACCCCACTCCTCCCAAACACACACCCTGGACAAATGTTGAATTATCCCTCTTGGGAAGTCTCACCCTAGCTTACTCCTTCCTCCCACCTGAATTCCTCCATTCCACAAATATTGAACATAAGGAATCCAAGAAAAACTTCCATGAAAAAACATCTTCTCTAAGGAAAAGGAGAAAGGAGAAGGACCAGATTGTTTTGATAAGTGGAAAAAGATTCTTTGTTTAATTGCTTGTTGTTCAAGCCTTTTACCCATTGTAGTATAGATCCTAGATTTTAAGCTGGAAGGCACCTTAGCAGTCAACCCCCTCATTTCACAGAGGAGAAAATTAAGGCAGAGGTTAAATGACTTGCCCAACATCACATAGCTACTAAGTGTCTGAAGCAAATCTGACCCCAAGTACTCGAATCATATTGCTTCATTAAAAAAAAAAGGCTTTCTAGTTTCACTGCCATTTTACATCTTGGGGTGAAACTATTTTTCAAACATACTTTTACCTGCCACCATCTTGGTTCCCTCCATTTTCTCATCCTCAGCCCATGGTCCCACTGGTCTTTACCCTTTCTATTCTAGTTAATTTCTCTTTTTAAAAAGAGAATCTTCAATGACCTGGAGGCTTTCTATATTAACTGGGAGAACCTCAATGAACTGATGCAGAGCAAAGCAAGCAGAACCAGAAGAACATTGTACACAGAAAGTAAAACACTGTGGAAAAATCCAATGTAATGGTCTTTGCTACTAGTAGCAATGCAACAATCCAGAACACTCCTGAAGGACTTTTGGGAAATTCTTTCCATATTGAGAGAAAGAACTATGGGAGTAGAAAATCAAAAACAAAATATATGATATCACTTATCACATGTATGTATGGGTGTGTGATTTGGGGTTTAGGCTTTAAAAAACCGCTCTATAGCAAAAATGAATAATATGGAAATAAATATCAAGTGATAACATTTGTACAACTCAGTGGAATTGCTTGTCGGTTCTAGGAGGAGTGAGGGCAGGGGGCAGGAAAAGAAAGTTAAATCATGGAAACATGGAAAAATATTTAAAAATTTAAAATTAATTAAAAATTCTTACAATCATTTTTAAACCACATCCTGGAGTTCTGAGCTCCAGTCCTGTCTCAAGGTTCCCAATCAATGAAACCCTGAACTGACTAGAATGGAGATTTTTGTCTTGGGCCAACTGTTTCTCTGGAAAGCTTTAAATTCTGCTGGACCTTATTGCTGTAAAGGACCTTGGCAACTCCAGTCTACTTAAGGCTATTTCTAGGCATTTGCTTTTTTCCTTTTCCAGTTTCCCCCATTTACAGGGGAGAAAACTGAGCCATTGAGAGCTAATTGCTCAACAAAACTAGCGGTAACAGAATCAGGACTAGAATACAGATGACCAAACTCATGAATCAAATTTATTTCTACCCTGCCTTATTTCTTGCCTTCCTTCTTCCTCTCTCTACTCTAAAGAAGTGGGAATTGGCAAAGATGGCAGAAGATGGAAGTAGTCATTGTTGCAAGATATATGGAAAGACAGTTAAACTCATACCCTCTTGGTGTTACTAAGAATTGGTCCACCCAATTCTGGCAAAACAATCTTTGGCACATATCCGAAGGAGATCAAAGACAGAAAGAAATAATTCACATATTCTCTCACATAAAAATCCATTCCCAACTCCAATAACTCCTGGACATGGGACATGCTCTTATATCCTAATCACCATTCTGGTCTTACTTCTCTGGGCTCACCAATGATCTTCTTCTTCTTCTTCTTGTTCTTACTTCTCACTTCTTCTTCTTCTTCTTCTTCTTGTTCTTACTTCTCACTTCTTC
>NW_025385013.1:0-2866 GCF_016433145.1 Gracilinanus agilis
TGATTTTGTTGAGACAGGAAACCTTCCAGTGAAGAAATACTTCTACTACTGCAGATCAACAATTATTCTACAACTTAAGAGTCTTGGGAATTGAGAAATTCTTGCCAACGGTTACACTGCCTTTGTGTGCTGGAAATGGGACCTGAACCCAGGTTTTCTGGACTCCAAAGCCAGAAGCCTCTCCACCACATGATGCTACCTTTTAGCCATGCACCTAATTTAATATCTGAGATTACATATTAAACTTGGAACTTGTTGAGTTCAAGGTAATAATAGAAAATGTGTGGCACTGTCATGAAGTGAGTTGTAAATATGAGGGTAAAGTTTAGATGAGGGACTGGAAGAGGAGATGGAGAGTTGGGATTCATATGCATAGAGGTTATACTATTGAATACTTTAGGACAGATAGCCCCACACAAGAAGTGATTATATAGAGAAAAGAACATAAAGTTTAGGACTCAAATCTCAGAGGAAATAACCTGAATGCTGGACAAAAGGAAAAGAAAGTATAAAATAGAATGGAGAAATAACAGTCAGGGAAATAGGAATTAAAGTTAAAAAGTGAAATTACATGGAAGCTATGTAATGAATTGGTGCTGGCTTTAGAAGCAAACAATCCCAGCTCTGTTGCTGCCTACTTTTTATAATCACTTAATTTCCCTGAGCCTCATTTTCCTCATATGTAAAATAAAGAATTGTTGTTCAATCGTTTCAGTTGTATCCAACTCTTCATGACCCCATTTGGGATTTTCTTGGCAAAAATAATGAAGGGGTTTGCCAATTCCTTCTCCAGCTCATATTTTACCGATGATGAAACTGAGGCAAAGAGGATTAAGTGCCAGAGTTACACAGCTAATGTTTAAGACTGTATTTGAACTCAGGAAGATGAGTCCTCCTCAGTTCAATTCTGATGCTCTATCTACTGCCCTAGCTCTTTCAGCCCTATTTCTTCAGCTTACCAATATCCATTTCTAAAAAGTGACATCTCAACCTGAGCACAAAACTCCAGATATAACCGGCCAGTATAAAATACAATGAAACTATCACATCCTTAAATCCTGAAAATCATGTCTCTTATTGCGAATTCAACTTACATTAGCATTATTGACTGCCAGCATAAAAGAAAGAAGTGACAGAAAATAAGTGCGCTGACTTCAAGATTCAGCTCCAATTCTCTACCTTCTACAAATGGCCTTTCCTGCTCCCCTATTTACCACTCCCACTTTGCTAATGCTAGTGCCTTCCCTCTGAAATGATCTCCAATTTATCCCCATGTGGATCTTGTAAGTACTAGCTGTTTGCATATTATCCCCCCTTTAGAAGGTGAGCTTTCTGAGGACCAAAGATATTTTTTGCCTTCCTTTGTATTCCCAGCATTTAGCACATTGCTGGTGCATAGTAGCCACTTAGTAATAAATGTTCATTGACTTGAATGAATGTTTGAGGAGTTTGAAAAACAAAAGGGACAAATATTTAGCAGTAGTTAGAATGGGAGCCATAGTTGATTTGTTTTTTTTTATTTTAACATAATTCTGTAACTTTATTTGTGTGACCTATATACAAGAATCCCCCTTTTTTAACAGTGAATATACAAAAGAAGCAAAATAGAGGGCTTTTTCCAAAGGTTTTCCAAGGTTTATTTCTCCAAGATGGAACATATGTGATCAGGTAAGGTTTACATCCATGCAAAAAGCTAGCTGGGTCCTTCAATCACAAAGAAAAGTGTTCACTTCTTATAACTGAAGTTTATGACAGTGAGATGTCCCTAGGTTCTCCACAGTGACAAGAATACATTTTTCATCCTCCTTTTAGTCATATAAATAGACTATAAACCTCTTTCCATGGCAAAATGTGACCCAGTTATTTATCACTAATTTATTCTTAAAAGCTAAATTATGTCTCTTTCTGGTAATGTGAATTCTATTATGGAACTAAATTTTATTCTGAATGCCAACCAAGTGCACTCTTTTATTTTTGTATTTTTAAAAGACATCTATTGATTTCAACCCAAACTTATAACTACTATGCTATGCTCTTAAACATTACTAAAGTGTTTTCTTATATGTCTTTATCAATCCAAATCATACTTCAAAAGGATCTTAAATAAATATTACACACACACACACACACACACACACACACACACACACCTTTTAAACACAAAAAGATCATAAAGGTAGAAAATATCAGTTATCAGTCATCTGATGGGAAGATAAGAAAGAGGCAAGATGACCTATCATATGTTTTCTTAAAATGTATTACTGAGTTTTCACATGTTCTATTTGACTTTGCCTACCTAGAGTACTTCCTAATTGTGATCATCTGTAAGAAGCCTTTCTCCATCTTTCCTTCTTCCACTCCCAATTCTAATGCCTTCCCAGATTATCTCCCAGTTATATTATCCACATCTTGTTTTATCCTAATTGTTTGTATGCTGTCACTTTCACTAAGAAGTGAGTTCCTGGAGGGCAAAGACCAAGTATGTTTACCTTTCTTAGTATCCACAGTACCCGACCCATAATAAAAATGAATAAATAAATATTTGTTGAAAGATTAACTATGTGTTTTAAACTATATAATAACTTTATTTCTGCTCTGAGAGATTTAAGCTACGCTATCTTAAAAACAACCCATTCTGGCATGGGTAATTTAAAAGGTAATGTATTGTTATGCATAATTCAGAGGATAAAAAAAAACAGGGCTAGATATAACTAATTTGTGACAAAAATATGCATACACTGCCTCAAATCAGAAAAAGTATATATTGGGGCAGCTGGGTGGCTCAGAGTATGGAAAGCCAGACCTAGAGAAGGGAGGTCCTAGGTTCAAATCTGACCTCAGACACTTCCTAGCTGTGTGACCCTGG
>NW_025385014.1:0-3327 GCF_016433145.1 Gracilinanus agilis
ACATATATATGTATATATATGTAATAGTCATATTCGAACCCTACATTTAGTAACTGTTAACCCTGACTAATAACATGGCTTGCAGATACTAACTCTGCCTAGTTAAATGAATGGAATATGCAGAAATTATATTTATTTGGTTTTTCAGGGGCTTAGTGTGATTCTGGAAAAGAGAAAGATGCTTTGATTTTTTTTTTTCCATATGGATCAGAGAGGGTCCAAATACTTTGTAAGACTCTTAAAAGGCTCTTTTCCTTACAGGTCTTCTCTTTATTTGATTTGATTCGCTACTGTGTCAGTGTCTGCAATCAGATTGCTTCCCACCTGCGCATACATGTCTTCAGAATCAAGGCCTCCATAGCACATTCTAATCATCATTAGTGACTTAATTGTAATGAGAAATAGGAAGCAGATTTTTCTGCAGGAAAAAAATGAAAATATTGAGGAGAATGGGGGTGGATAAGAACAAATCTAATTTATAATAATCAATGTTGTATAACTTCTTCTTCGTTCTTGGTAACACTCCTTAACTAGCCTCTGTGAGAAGGGGGAATTCCAAGTCCTATCCTGTAAAACATACATGTAGTCTTACTGGTTTTGGCCCAAGAAAGCATGCAGGAAATAATGCCTTGTCTTTGTCATTACCTTTGAATACTGAATAAACTTGTCCTGGGGAGCAGAGCTACAACAATGGAAAATTTCTAATGTATACTATTTACAGACCACAAGACTGCTACTTTATAATTTTAATAAATCATCATCTTTTAGTGAAATACTTGTTTAGTGTTCACTCAAATTTTCTTTATTAAGGAGCTCAGCTCATGGCACAGAGATATCCCACTGACTACTGTGGCTGAGCTAGTGCCAGTCACTAGGAGTCTGGGTTGAAGGGATTCCTGTGTTTACATTACAGAAGAAGGCCAAGTGTTACTAATGAAGAACGAATGATGGCCTTCTGGGCCTGGGGCAGAGCCTCTCAGCATGAAGCATAATGTGGTATCTTTTGTCAATTACTTTTATTTTTTTAAATAAATATATTATCTAAAAGCCAACTTATTTCTCAATTTTATTCCAGTGGAAAGACTTTAAAAACTAAGTTTTAATGTTTGTTTTTTTTGTATGAAATTTAAGCAAAATTTATTTCTGCTCTTTAATAAATAAGGAAATTCTATGAGTTGTGTTGTCCTCATCTGTGTTGTGACCCTTCAGTGTTGTGCAAACATTTTGCCATATTGTGGGGGGAGAATTGAAGCTTTTTGTGTGAGTTTTTAAAAACATCTTTGTTATCCTTTCAAGATCTGGACCTCCATAAATAATCAGTGGGGTTACTTGCTTTTCTATTTCATTAGAAAACCTAAGACACAGTTAAAAATCTGAAGCCTCTTTGATTTCCCTGATCCAGTAGTCTTATGAGAAGAGTTGTCACTGCTTTGGGAGGAAATGAAAGACTAGTACAATGCCCTTTCACAGAAAAGATTTAAACAATTAACTGAACTGCAATTTTTGCCTTATCCATGAATTTAATTTGTTCATGGGATCTGTGTTATCTTAGATGATCAATAGCTATATTTGCATAGCCCTTGTGACGTAAATAGGGTAGTTAGTTCATATATATATTGGGGACAAGAACAATACTTATGAGTTGTGAGGAAGATGCTTTAGTAATGGTATATAATGGTATAATCAGTGTGAGGTATTATGCTTCCACTTACAGATGAGGTCCAGAAAGGTTAAGGCCCAAAGTTAAGTGCTTATTTAAGTGGTAGAACTAGAGACTATTAATAGGTTTCCTGAGTCCCAGAGCAAGATCTTTTGAAGACATCACCATTTGTACCAATTGCCCAGAGGGACTATTCAGTACCTCTGGCTCACAATCTTTCCTTCCCAACTCCTGCCCTCATGGTAGGGGACTTCAGCAGACATACTGATATTCCCTAAAACCATTTTACCCCCTAAATTCTCAACTTGTTCATTTCCCATGACCTAATCTTCCATCCCACCACAGACACACAGAGGCGGTCGTACCCTTGATCTTGCTGTCACCCACAAATACGCTGAAATGTTCATGAATTCTTCAATTCTTTTATCCAGTCACTATCTACTTTCATTCTACTTCTCCCTCTGCCTAACAACCTCAAACTCTTATTCTTTATCCTCCTTATCTCAAAACTCTTAGTCTCTCAGTTCCTTCCCAGCCCCTCACTGGATTCATTCTCCCCTTAGTGAATCAGTTCGACTCCACACTTCTTTTGAATTCCTAGCCTTTTATCCTATCATTGATTTTTTTCCCTACCAAGCCTCAGCCTCAAATTATTTCTAACTTTGCTTCTCTCACATGCTTCCAAACAAAGCTAGAGAAAAATCACAAGGCCATGCTAATTGGATTCACTACAAATTTGTTCTGTAATCTCAATTGGAACCTTACAGCATCAAGACAACTTTTTTTTACACTTCCATAGTTGACTATCTCATCACAGTGGCTCTTCTAAATCTTTTCATCCATCCTCAAATCTTCCATAGTTAACTCTTCTCATTCTCAGCTGAGAACTTTGCTTCACATTTCATAGGGAAAAAAATTAAGGTCATTCACTGAGAACTTCCTCTTGTCCCCTTCAAAGTTCACCTCTCCCAGATGCCTTTTGTCGCTGTCTCTAATCTCCACTCCTGTTTGAGCTGATGAGACGGTCTTTCTTTTTGCCAAAGCCAACCCCACTACATGCACAAGAGATCTCATTCCATCCCTTTATCTCCAGCAGATGGCCCCCTCCATCATCTCCAACCTCTCATTTCAATCTTTCCTATTTACCATCTGCTCCCCTACTGACTACAAACATGCCCATGTTTTTCCTAGCCTTAAAAATCACTTGGTCCATCCATCCCTATTAATCATTAAATCATCACATACCTCTTTCCTCTCTTCTTCACTCTAAAATCTGGCTTCTGATGTCAACATCCAAACCAAGCTGCTCTCTCCAGATTACAAATGATCTGTTGCCAAATCCAATGGCCTTTTCACATTCCTTATCCTTGTTTGACATTGTCAATCACCCACACTGTGTTCTATAGATTTTTGCAAAACTGGATGTCCTTTAGATACTTTTTAAAAATAGAAATCCAAATCTTTAAAAAAAAAAATCTCACACAGCTCAAGTTTTTACTTTTTTCTCACTTTGAAAAATATTAAGCCTCAAGTCTCCCCCACAAAATAATTACAAAGCTTCAGGAACATGGATGCTTACATCTAGATATGAGGTGTCATCACAAAACCAGGGGAGGGTGGGTGGCTCTCTAGGCTGGGATGATCAGTGAGGTCCTGGATTTCTCTAC
>NW_025385015.1:0-5757 GCF_016433145.1 Gracilinanus agilis
TTCCAAGGCAGAAGAGCAGTAAGGGCTAAGCAATGGGGGTTAGGTGACTTGCCCAGGGTCACATAGTTAGGAAATGTCTGAGATCACATTTGAACCCAGAACCTCCCATCTCCAGGCTTGGTGTTCTATCTATCCACTGAGCCACCTGGCTGCACCCAAGTTAATATAGTTTCTACCTCTTAACATTTCTCCTTCTCTAAAACTGCCACCATCCCGGTACAGGCTTCAGATGATTAGTACTGAAATCATCTGCTGGCTATTCTCCCTGCCCCTCAAATCTCTCCCTGTTCCAGTCTCTCCTCCACTCAGCTGTCAAATGCAAGTCTAACCATGTCATCATTCTCCACTCCCTCATTCAATCAAATCCAGGGGCTCCCTATTTCCTTCAGGATCAAGTAGAAAATTCTTTGGCATTCAAAGCCTTTCATACCATGTCCTCTTCTTACCTTTCCAGTTTTCTTACACCTTCCCTTCTCCCTGCTCCCATACTCTTCAATCCAGTAACGCTGGCCTTCTGGCAGTCTTCAGACAAGGCACCCATCTCTTGGTTTTGAGCTTTTCCCCTGACTCATCTTCCCTCTTGCCTAGAGTGCTCTCCCTTCCCTTCTCATCTCTGCCTCCTGGCTTCCCTGGCTTCTTCAACTCCCACCTTCCAGGAGAAACCATTCCCAGGACTCCTTAATGGCAGTGCCTTCCCTCTAAGATTATCTCTGATTTATCTTGTCTATATCTTGTTTGGAAGGCAGTGTGGTGGTACAGTGGGTAGAATGCTGGACTTAAGAGTCAAGAAGATCTGAGTTCAAATGTGACCTCAGACACTTCCTTGCTGAGTGACCCTGGGCAAGTCACTTGACTGATTGCCTAGCCCTTGCTGCTCTTCTGTCTTAGAATGGATGTTAAGACAGAAGGTGAGGGTTAGAGAGAGAGAGCGAGAGAGAGCGAGAGAGAGCGAGAGAGAGCGAGAGCGAGAGCGAGAGAGAGAGAGAGAGAGAGAGAGAGAGAGAGAGAGAGAGAGAGATGGAAGGGGCCCCAGGGCCCAGCAGGAAACTCCACTATCTTAGCGATAGTGGCTTGGGGCTGGGAGGAGGAGTCACCTGGGATGCTGGAAATCAAACGTCAGGCCTGGTGATAGCATCTCCCCCAGCTCTTTGCTGCCGTTCCCCTGCACCCTACCCACTTGACCCTCTCCCCACCTCTTCCTTTTGGGGAGCAGAGATGTGTTCACACTTACGGCACATGACTGGGATTAGGGACTTTGGGGACAGCCTCCATTTACCTGGTTTGGATGGGTGTCCTGTTTGTAGACTCAAGTCTCCAGGGGTCCTAGCTGGTTCTTTTGTACTATGAGAATAGTTCCTCCTTTTCCCCTAAAAAAGTCCTTTGAAGCATCTCCTCTCTGGATATCCTGGTTCCATTTCACAGATGGGGAGACCAAGGGTCTGAAAGATATGGAGCCTTACCAAGCGAGAGAGCCAAAGCCTCGGGACATTGACCATCTAACTTGTTCAGGTCTTATCTCTACAGGATCTTTGGCTCACAGTATTTCAAGCTCTCAAAGGGACTTTTGAGATCATCTGCTCTAACCTTCTCATTTTACAGAGGAGGAAACTGAGTTCCTGGCAGGGAGAATGCCTTGTCTGAGACACCAAGGATAGTTTGTATTAAAGCTGGGCCTCAGATCTAGGCTGCAGAGTAGACCATTGGCTGTGTCAGAGACTACCGATAAGTGTAATCTAAGGGATTCCAGGGGGATGGAGTGGCAACTGGTCTGTACAGCCCCTTGGGCCAGAGGTAAAGGTCCAAGAGGTGGGGAACTGCCTGGGGACAGGCGAGATACCTTCCAGGGTTCAGATGTTCACTCGTTTCAATCCTATCTGGCTTGTTTTGACCCCATTTGGAGTTTTCTTGGCAAAGATACTGGACCGGTTTGCCATTTCCTTCTCCAACTCATTTTGCAGAGGAGGAAACTGAGGCAAACAGGGTTAAGCGACTTGCTCAAAGTCATACAGATATTAAGTGTCTGAGGTTGGATTTGAACTCAAGACTCCAAGCTTGGTACTCTGTCCATTGTGTATCTAGCCCTTGGAGTTCAAATACCTGGAAGCATAACAGATTTGTAGAAGAATCTAAGGGGAGGGAAAGAAGGGTGGTCTCCCTGGCCACACTAGATGGAGACAAAGGATGATGAACTGGGGGTGTGGGGCAATACACCAAGGTAGTGGGGCCTGGGGCAGAGGACAGACAGAGTCAAAAGGGTCAGACTTAGAGACTGGGACTCCAGCTGGACAAGGAAAAAGGATGGGATTGTGGAATTGAGCAGGGATTCAGAATCCCAAGATCCAAGTTTTAGTCTTGGTCCTGGCACTTACTAGCTATGCGACTTTGGGCGAGTCCTTTCTTTTCTCAAAGCCTCAGTTTTTCTATCTGTAAAATGAGTATGTTGGATTGAATGATCCCTAATTCTAGTCTTCTAAAATCCCTTTAGATCTACTATTGCTTGGGGTAGATAGGTAATGCTGTGGATAGAGCACCAGGCCTGGAGTCTGGAGAACCCGGGCTTAAATCTGGTCTCAGATGATTCCTAGCTGTGTGACCCTGGGCAAGTCACTTAACCCCAATTGCCTAGTCCTTGCCACTCTTCTATCTTAGAACTGATACTTAGGCAGAAGGTAAGGGTTAAAAAAAAAAAAAAAGATCTGCTATTGTGTTTTCTTCTATGCTCTGAAACTGGCAGTTTGGTGTAGTAGAAACAATGCCAGATTCAGGGTCAAGAAAGCCCAGACTGGAATCCCGCTGCCATGGACGATCAATTAATCCCTCTAAATCTTAGTTTCTTCATTGTAAAATGGAGCCTTCTGTAGTGGTTACTTCACAGGGTCAAATGAGATCATACATAAACATAATATGCACGAACTACTACAGAAATGCCAACTATGATTAATAATTGAGCATCAATTATATAATTAATTTTACACAATTAATTATATAATTATTACGAATGACGGATTACTATTATTGTTGTTGTTATTATGATTAGGACTCTCCTAGCTCTGAAATTGTGTTCTAAAGACCTTTCCAGCTCTGCAGTTTTATGGGTTGTTTTTTTTTGTTTGTTTGTTTTTGTCTTTTTTAAACCCTCACCTTCCGTCTTGGAGTCAATATTGACTCCAAAGCAGAAGAGTGGTAAGGGCTAGGCAATGGGGGTTAAGTGACTTGCCCAGGGTCACACAGCTGGGAAGTGTCTGAGGCCAGATTTGAACGTAGGACCTCCCGTCTCTAGGCCTGGCTCTCAATCCATTGAGCCACCCAGCTGCCCTCTGCAATTCTGTGTTTTAAGGATTCTTCCAGCTCTTATATTTCCTCTTCTAAAATCTCTTCCAGGGGCAGCTGGGTAGCTCAGTGGATTGAGAGTCAGGCCTAGAGACGGGAGGTCCTAGGTTCAAATCTGGCCTCAGACACTTCCCAGCTGTGTGACCCTGGGCAAGTCATTTGACCCCCATTGCCCACCCTTACCACTCTTCCACCTAGGAGCCAATACATAGAAGTTAAGGGTTTTAAAAAAAAATCTCTTCCAGCTCTCCCATGTTATATTTTCAGCTCTGACATTCTGGGATTCTGGGATTAAGAACAGGTGGGCCTTGAGGCAACTCAGTCACGAGGTGTTCCCTTAGTGTATTAAAATACTAGTGCCTAAAGTCATGGCCAACAGATGCCAAAAGAGATTATAAAATTCATGTGAAAACAAGGATGAGACATTTATTTAGCTCCGTTAAAGGCAAAAAAAAAAAAAAAGTAAAATGGAGTTTGGGTTTGGGGGGTCAGGGGGTGCCTAGACAACTAATCATTCCTTAGTTATACCAACTCACCTCTGATCCAGAAACAAAAGCACACTTAGGATCATAGAGCCAGAGCAGGCCATTTTACAGAGAAGAAAAATGAGACCCAAGATAGTTAAGTGACTCGGCCAAGATCACACAGAAGTGGCAATGAAGTCCAGATCTCCTGGTTTCAGAGTCGGGGCTGCACCGTCTCTGGTAAGAGAAGAAGGGTATGAAGGAGGAGGAGAGGAGAGAGGAGGAAAGAAAAGATTGACCAGGAATAGTTGATCTTGGGGACGTGGATCTTGTCCGTGTTGGAAGGATCCTGGGAAGTTTTGCCAAACTTTTTTTTTTTTTTTTTTCCTTTTTCCTTTGGTCTCTGAGTCTCCAGTCTTGCGTGTGTCCTGTGTGTCTCTGTGGGCAGTTTGGATGGGGAGGGGCACCTCTAGAAAGAGCAGCTCACGTGTAAGGGCTACAAGACCAGAGAGGTGGGTATTAGCGGGAGGGAGGCTCAGTCCAGCCTAGAGGCAGAGGGATGTCTGGATGTGGCTTCAGGTTTGGCCTCCACTCTTCAACCAGTTGGGAGTCTCTCGAGGCAAGTTGTCCAGCCCAGACTCGGGACCCGTTCACAGGGGTCTCGGCCTGGAGGTGAAGATGAGCTCTGAGCAGAGCCTTCGATCAATCAGTGTCTCAGCAAGCATTTAGTAAGAGCCGCCTCTGTGCCAGGCACGTGCGTGCTGAATGCCGGGCATACAGCTAAGTACGGAACCTTCGCTGCCCTCCAAGAGTTTAATGTCTAGCTACAGCTGAATTCTAACCTTGGACAAATGAACTAGGCTGCCTCTTGGGGCCTCCTTCCCTTCCCTGGCACAGGAGGATCTGGCCCTGGCGCCAGGAGGGTGATGATGGCTAAGGAGACCCAGCCCAGCCAGTCCTGGCATTTCTCTCTCCCATAGTGTGTGGGGCAGCCTCAGTGGAGGGGCTGGGGGAACACGCTGCTGGGAAGTGCTAGGCCTTTAGGAGCCCAGTGCCGCCCCCCAAACTGGCACGCAAGCTGAGGCGTGCAAATGACTGCATGGTAAGAAACAGATGCTTCCTGGGTGGAAGGGCCTGGGCACTCGAGACATTTCTGAGCGGGCGTTCAAGCTGCTTCCTAGAGTTGAATCAGACTATTCACAGCTCCACCACAGCTTCAAACACTCCCATTTCACAGGTCCACCAACAGGGTATTTTACTGTTGGATCTGTCTTACCACAATCCCTCCAACAGCAACAGTTTGCATCTTCGCCAGTTGGTTGGGTATGTGGTGAAATCTCAGAACTTGCATTTTTCTTTTCTTTGCAGTAATTTGGAGCAACCTTCGTGTGGTTGTTAATAATCTGCAGCTCTTCCAAAGAGATTTTTGTTGTTCTTATTCGTTTCCCTTAACTGAGGCTGTTGGATTTTTCTAATGTACTGCATATCCTCTTTGGGGAAGGGGATGGCTGAGGTCTAGACAAGCCATCCGGCTGATTGTGAGCAGCTTCTACCTTAGGCTGTCTCTGTCCTCCACACGTAGAGGATAGAGGACAGCAGAAGAGATGTTAGAGGTCATCTAGCTCCTCGCAAAAAAAAAGAATGTCTTTTGGATTGAGAGTGCACCATTTCTGAACATATACTGCCCCCTCTCTCCCATCCACTGAACCTTCCTCTTAATAAAGATTGAAAAGGAAAAGGGAAAAAAAAAAGTTTGGCAAAACTTCCCAGGGTCCTTCCAACACTGACCGTCTCTACCTTTTGATATCTTTACTAGTTTTCTGAGTGTGAAATGAAGCCTAAGAATTTTTTTAACTTACCTTTTTTCTTTTTCTTTTTCTTTCTTTCTTTCTTTCTTTCTTTCTTTCTTTCTTTCTTTCTTTCTTTCTTTCTTTCTTTCTTTCTTTCTTTCTTTCTTTCTTTC
>NW_025385016.1:0-5006 GCF_016433145.1 Gracilinanus agilis
ATATATATATATATATACTTGAATTCCCCTTTAGAACATAAGGGCCTTCCTTTTAGGCATTGTTTAATAATCCTCAGTGCACAGATCAACATTTGGCCCTTAATAAATACTTGTTAATTGATTCATTAATCTCATCTGATTCTTAAAACAGCATTGTAAGGTAGATGATACAATCATTTTCTCTATTTTACAGATGAGAAAATAGAGATTAAGTGATCCAGGGTCAACACAGCTACTAAGTTTCAAAGCCAAAACACATATTGGTAATACCAGGAGTTCTGGAACTGAAGAATACCGTGAAAGTTGGATCAGTTGTTGCAGTGCATTTTTTAAAATCGTGAGGCAATGAAAATAAAGTAGGATGCCATAATATCTACTTGTAATTATTTGTTATTTTAAAGTGCATTTACACAGAAGAAAATACTTGTTATTAGATATATTTTCTTGGAATCACTCATTTAGGAATTACATTTCACATACTTTTTTGTTGCATATTTACCACAAACATTTGCAAATGAAGCATACAGCCTGAAATTTTGGTTGTTAGTCTGATTGTTAGATACTGAAAAAAATACTTATTCATCAGATTCCTTTACTTGGGAAATGATGAAAATAGAAGCAATGATGCCAGGATAGAGGATGATCATAATAGGTACAGACTTCTCTTACACTGATGTGAAGGCTGTTCATGCAGTGACCTTCATAGCTTCATTATTTCTGGAAGTGTTTTATGAACTCCTAAGTGTGTATTTTGTACATGCCCAGAAACATTTACATGTGAGTGGGTATAGTGGTGTGTACTTTTTGTGTACTTTGTTGAATAGTGGAATCCTGGGTTTCAGCACTATATCTTTGAGTATGCTGGCATCATTGCTTCTATTTTCATCATTTCCCAAGTTCCTTATATAGATGAAATCATATATCCAGTCCCTAACTCTCTGTGTACATGTTGTTGTTCAGTCATTTTTCAGGTGGGTCTGACTCTTTATGACCCCATTTGGGGTTTTCTTTGGCGAAGATACTAGAGTGATTTGCCATTTCCTTCTCCATTACAGATGAGGAACTGAGTCAAACAGGTGACATAGCTAGTAAGTGTCTAAGGTTGGATTTGCCTCAAGGCCCAGCACTCTATCCATTGTGCCACCTAGCTACCCTCAATATATATGTATAAAATAAATATAGCAATTTGAGTTGTTTTTCACAATAGTGCTAAGGTATAGCAAAGCACCTTAGGAGTGATTATTTGGTTGGTTAGTACTTTAATAATTTGGATGTAGTTGTAGTTTGACTTGAAAGTTGAACTGCATTTTCCACATTAAGTTTAGACCTTATTTCAAATTGCTTTCTTTGCAGTAGAAATGTTGACATATGGAATGGACAATTTTAATATGCAAGCTATTTGTATATCTTTAGAGCAGTCCACTCTTTAAGTTCTAAATATGGAATTCTTATTATGATAAATTATTTTGTGAGAAAAAGTAGAAGTAGTTTGTTTCAAATGCTTGAAAAAGGAAAGACTCCATATATCTGAGTTGTTTGAATGCTATGAATACATTGGATTTCCTTTTTAATTTGAGTGTGCGGGTAACCTGTAAGTTACTTCAGCTAAAAATTAAACCCCCTCCCCTCCATTATGAGAAATTTCCTTCTATAAGGAAATTGTAGTTTATAGACTATAACTATTCACTCCAAACTTTCTTAAATTTTTTTTGAACATTTGATCTCTCCCTTTTAACCCCCTTTTCCTCTCATTCCTTTTTTTTTCTATTGGAATTTCTGATGGTAAAAGGACTAAACTCCCAAGGACATAGTAAAATCTCATTTTGTGGAGCCTGTCAGAAATAAAAAGGGAAACTATTCTGTCATTCAATAGAATGTAAATAACACCCTCTCCGTGTGGATTCCTAGTGCCTAGCACAATGCCTGCCACCTGGTAGGTAATTAATAAATATTTGTTGTTTGATTGGATTGATTTAGGTATTCTCTTGCCTAGAGATAGTACAAATGAGCAGATGACGACATGATTCTTTCGCCTCTTTCTTATACTTCTATAAAAATCATACAGAAAAGAAAAATTGATTAAACACTAGACATTGTGTTGTCAGAGTTAATTCCCATGATGTTTGTGTGTGGAAAGTAAAGAGGGAATTAGAAAAAATAATTGTTGTGATGAATTTTTGTTAGTTGTACCTATATATCTTTTCAGCTCCCCTCCTTATGTGTTGTTCTCCCCCTGTTTAGGTGTTATTTCTTTGGGGGTAAGGACTGATTTGCTTGCTTTATATTTTAACCCCCATCTCTGAGTCTGGTATATAGTAGTGCTTAATGAATATTCTCTCTGTTTCTGTCTACCTTTCTCTCATAGAAGAAATAGGATATATGTACTTGTGTGAGAAGTAGGAATTCTAGCTTTAGTTCCACTAGTATCATAGGTAAGTCAAAATTCACTCTTCAGAAAGCATCTTTATAGCAGTTTTCAGCTTTTGGACTTTAGAACTAATGTGCTACCAAAAAAAGAATCAGGAATGTTTTGATTAATATTTTGAACTACTATCATTTTTGTTTAGTAGGTTTCTTTTTTCCCAACAGAATTATTCATTAAAAAAAGTATTTCATGTGAACCAATAGTAAATAAATGTTAGTGAATATTTTGAGTGGCTGTATTTTTAATATAATACAACTCCATTCCCAAACACATGAAACACCAACAAAAACCATTATACTAAAATAAGAGTGAGAAACTTGATACAGAGGGTCCAGCTCTCTGCCCATGTCTAAATTTCATCTTGTTCCTAGTCTGTTATTCAGATTGCTATGCCTGAATCCTAGAAAATAATTTCTATTCCTGATGGACCATTCTGTTTCTTTCCTTCAAGGTAAAGGTTAATGATTACAGTAGTTGAAGAGCTGTGATTTCAGTGGTTAATAGATCAATGGGGATGCAACAGTATCTTAGGAACCACAGCCTCTGGGGTTACTTCTGAATACTTCCAAGACTTAACCAAACTAGAAGTCTAGACTTGCATAATTTTACCTTGGCACATTTTGTCCCTCTCTATTGATATCTCTTTTCTCTTAGAACTGATTGTTAGTAAACCTATTGTCATATTATATTATTATTATATAAATCACATTATTATCATAATAAACAAAATAGTTTAGGAAAAGTGTAGTAATATCAATAGTAGTGGGCTCAAAAAGCACATACATTCTTCTCCCTAAGGTTAGGGTTGCCACAGAAGGTGGAATGGGAAGTCCATCTTCTTCCTCATAAACTCCTCTTTAGTTTCATATCAACCATAAATTACAACCCTCTCCACTTATCCCCAGGATGGATTCTGAGCTCCCTGCCATTCCTAAGCTTTAGAAGAATAAATGAGGATGTTTGCCACCTTTCTATCTTCCATTCCAATGGTTAGAAACAGCAGAGTGGTAGCACAGAAACAAGGGCATATGAAGATATGTTAACAGTTCACCTGTGCAAAATATCAGGAGCAACTCCCTCTACTTTTTCCTCCATAGCCTGGAACCAGCTCTCCCTGGCACAAACCCTAGCTTGAGGCTTCCCAGTCAGAAAGGGCAAAGTCTTTGTTGTATTGCCAGAGTCCAAGAGAGAAATGATAAGTGGCCTCTTAATATTTGCAACCCTATACCAAAGAAGGCAATAGTCTTCTAGAACCTTCCTCTTATTTGCCCAACTTAAGCATGGCACTGCTTCTTTTATCTTCTGCCTGGCAAACTTATCCAGGCCACCATGGCATTAAAGTTGATACAAAAATGTGACAGTAATGACATTACTTTAGAGACACTAACCAGAGATTCTGGAGCCATATCCATGTAGATTTCTCTTACAGATATTCCAAAGGGCAATTGTAGATAGTTAATATCAATCTGAAATCTATAGCCCAAGTCGTAACACCTCAAAACCTACTGAGTCTCAATGGTGATTTTCTTCTATACTTCTGTTTTTGCCTGTGGCTGTTTTCATCTTCCTGCTTCTTCTTCTTCTTTCTTTTTTTTCCATTTGTGTGTCTCTTCCAACTCTCCATAGTCTATTGTACTTCTTTCCTGTTTGTTTCTTACCATTCTTTTTTTGTATATCTATTTCACTTTTTCTTCCTAAATAATTTTAGAAAACAGAAATGAAATAATGTATTTTTTAGTATTTATGAAACTTACTAAATAGTTTTGTTTTCTATTTTTAACCAAAAAAGTAAGTTAAACTTTTTTCCCTAGAAAAAGAAAAAACTAAGACACATAAAAACAATTTTTTGGTTTGTGGCCCTTGGTTAATTTTTTTCTGGATCAGTAACTATTAATAGAAAAAAATTCCCTTCTCTGAAGTAGAGAATTACTTGGCACTATAGTTAGAATGGGAAAGGACTTGTAGGCCATCTTCAGGCAAGGTCATTCTTAAATTATTCTAGAAAATATATCTGCTTTTAACTTGGAAGTGTGCCAGTGCTTCTTACAGAATAAGTTGTTGTGATGTACACATAAGCTTATAAAATAGACCTGGAAGAAATTTCAGGGATTATCTAGTTGAACTACTTCATTTTAGAGGTGAAGAACCAAGGCCTAGAGAGTATAAGTTGCCCGAGGTTGTAACAGGTGGTACACAGGAGCGGGAATCATGACTTAAAAAAAATTTTAATGGTTCCTACAGATTGCTAGCTATACCTAGTACACTTCCCTATCTGCAGTAGAACTTCTATATATTTTTTCTAAATCAGAGGTTCTTGATCTTCTTTGTATCATAGGCCTTTCAGCAATTTGGTAAAACAGATGGTTGTCTTCTCAGAATATTGTTTTTAAGTACATAAAATAAAATATAAAAGACAACAAAGGAAATCAATTATATGAAAATAGTTATCAAAATACATATTTTTAAAAACAAGTTCATAGGTCTGGGATTAAGAAACTATTTCAGGTGAACAGCATTTTTTTTAACATTTATTAATATTCATTTTTAACATGGGTACATGATTCATGCTCCACCTTTCCCC
>NW_025385017.1:0-6187 GCF_016433145.1 Gracilinanus agilis
AATTGTAATCTCAGAGAGTTGTTTAGGGGGTGCTAAGAGGTTAGAAGCCTTGCCTAACCCTACAGCTAGTATGGGCCAGAGGCAGAACTCAGACTCACATCTTTCAAGTTCCAAGGCTCTATCCACTATTTTTGTTGTTCTATCATTTCAATTGTGTCTGACTCTTCATGACCCCATCTAGGCTGTCTAGGCAAAAATATCGAAGTGGTTTGCCATTCCCTTCTTGTTTTATGTATTAGGGACTGAGGTAAGGAAGATTAAGTGATTTGCCCAGGGTAACATAGCTAGTAAGGGTCTGAAGCCAGATTTAAACTTAGGAAGACAAGTATTCCTTGACTCTAGCCCCAGTGCTCCATCCACTATATCGCCTAACTGCCCATCTATCTAATATAGAATCCTAGAATGTCAGAGGAAAGCTAAAAGTCATTCAGTCCAATATAGATCGGACCTGACAAGTGGTCATCTGGCCTCTTCAAAACCAGAAGTGTGAGGGAGAATTCATTACATACCAAGACAACCCATTCCTTTTTGGGACAACTCTAGTTATCAGAGTTTTACCTTATATAGAACTGACATCTGCCTCTGACACTTTCATTCCTTGCCCCTAGTTTTCTTCCCTTTAAGGCCAAATAGAAAAAAAATCTAATTCTTCTTTCACATGACATACCATCAGATATTTGAAAGAAAATGAGAGTGAACTTGAAGACTGAATTTCACTTCTAGCAAATTAATGGGGCACAATTCTGGCTAGTTTCATTGAGACAGAAAATCTGATTCTGACTTTTTATATCTTAAAAAGTCAAATTAAAGTAGTAGCCAACAGAAATGGAACTATTCACAGGCTTTTGGAAAGAAGTTAGAGGGACAGGGAAAGGGAGAGTGTTTTAACTCTAGCTTTCTTCAAACGCACAAAAATATCTGCTAGAGTTTCTACTGGTATTAAAAGAAAATGGGTGATTGACATATGGCAGAAATACTTCACTTTCACACAAAAAATCCCCTATAAAACCCAGGACAAAAGTGAGGTCAATAATTCTGCTTCTGCATATTTAATAGTTATGCTAATTACAAATGTATACATATTCTCAGGCATGATATTTGATTGCCCTTTCTGAATTTATTTCCTTTTGTTCCAGAGAAACACTATAACCACCCACCCCTATCCTTTTCTCAATCCTAACCTGACCTACCTCCCTGAAGCCAATTTTAGTATTTGGGGGCTACTGTTATGAGAGAAGATATAAGAACAAACACCTGTCATTTTGGGGGCCCAAAGTTTCATCTCTCTTTTCAATAGTGTTAATAATATTGCCATGTTTGGGAAAAGAGTTGTTGATTCTTTGGTATATAAATTATTGATGACTAAAATCATACATATACCCACATGCACACAACCCTTGACTTCTCTCCCTTCCAAATACACATCTTGGCACACAAGGCCATAAGAGCTGACTGTTCAAAATAGAAAATCTAGCCATTGCAGTTCTTCCTCTTATAGAATTGATTAGTCCTATGGGATACATGAAGTTGAGCTCGGAAGTGGTTTCTCAGAGATCAGTAAGGAGAGTTTGCTGCAAGTCTTCAATTTAGAAGAAAAGTTTGTTTTTCCTTAAGGGGTTGCTCAAAAAAATAAAATAAAATAAAACAATCCAGCTCTCACCATATGTTTTCCTGGAGGGGGGAGGAGGAGGGAACTGAACCTACAAGCTGAATGCTGACTAAACACGGCAGGGTTAGATTACATTCCTTGCTAGTCACTAGGCTATTGAAAAAGTCTTGGCTAGACTATCGAGTTGAGGTCTATTTAGTAAAAGGCCAGAGGAGACTATTTGTCTTGTGAGTTCTGAAGTAGGATATAGATTAGTCTGCAGCCAATAAGCACAAATTCTTCCCAGGGTGACAAAAGGATCAGTAATCATCATCCTATGACTTTTTCCATTCACTGAAATTCAATGCAATGGTTTCTGAAATACTGAGTGAAAAAAAATTGAGTCTTAATTCAAACCCTGTCTCAGAGTATTCATAAAACCAAGGGGAAAGCAAGAAGGAAAATGACATGATGAAGCATAGAATTAAAGAGTAGGGAGGGATCTTCAGAGTAAATAGGCTAATGTCTTCCTTCCAGGCAGGTCCATGCCTAAACTATCTCTCACTTTGTCTATCAATGCAATTCAATATACAGAATACCATACCGAATACAAAATTCAGAATTTGAAAGTCAGCTAGTCTAACCCCAGCAGGATAAGAACTCATTCAATAACAATTGACAAGTGGTTCTCCAGTCTTTGCTTAAAGGCCTCATTGAAGGAAATAGATATTCATTTCTTCCTAACACAGCCCATTCAACTTGTTGGATAGCAATTATTGGTAGAAAGTTTTTCCTTAGACGGAGTCTATAGATTACATTTTGCTTCTACCTGTTGCTTCTAATTCAACCGTTTGGGGCAAGTTAGAATAACGATTCCATGGGACAATTCTTCAAATATTTGAAAAAAGCTATCATTTCTTGCCTAAATCTTTTCTAGGCTAAATATGCCAAGTTCCTTCAATGGATAGTTATATGACATGATTTCAGGATAACTATCAATCTAGTTGCTTCTAAATGCTCTTTAGGGGACTTACGACTAAATGGAATAATTCAGACATTCTCTAATTAGGGCAGAGTAATTCTCTTTAGAGTCAGTCACCTCCCCAGCATTGGACTCTATGCCTTTTAATGAGGTCCGAGTTTGTATGAATTTTTTTTCAGCTGCCATAACTGACTCACCTTTAGAATGCAGATCACTTAGTGTTTCAGATGTTCTATTTAGATGAATTTTATCTAGCCATATCTTTTTTGTCATGTACTTGTGAAGTTGATATTTAAACCCCCATTTACATTTGTCCTGTGACAAATAAAAATTCTGAGAGACAGGCTTATGGGTAAGAAAATCAATTTATAGATTAGGCTAACATTAACCAATAAATTAATAGTCTATGATCCTCTTGATAATGAAAGACCCAGAAGTCCCCTTGTGCAGGTCCATAAATACAACTTGGGAGCTCATTGGTCAACACTTCCTTTGGACATTTCAAGACATTTCTAATTGGTGAACAGTCAATGAGAAGGTGGTCCATCAAAACTCAAATCCTCCCTGTCCCCTGCTGATTGTGGGCCAGTCACATATAAGTTTCCTGCTCCTCAACTAACGGGAGGCAAAACTAGGTCTGCCTAATCATAAATCTCCTTCTCCAGTGATTCTTAATGAGTGGCTCAAGGACACATTTGGTCTATTTATTGAATAAGGCATATCTCACATGCCACCCATGATCTCACTTTCCTATTTTACTTATGATGGGGAAAATTCTCTGGGTGGAGCAAAGGCTTAGAGTACAATTTGAACTTCTAATTCTAAACCCTAATATGGAGACAACTCAGTATATATTAAAAGTAAGTCTCCTTAGTCTGTATTAAATTTCTTCTTTTTATATTCAGCCTCTCAAGTCTTTTGGGATTCCAAATCTGCCATTCAATGGGTTAATTATCTCTCCAAGCTTTATTTCATCATTAAATTTGATGGCATCTATGTCTTTTTGAAATTATTGATTAATATTTTAAATAGTGCAATAGTAGACATAAATTTCCTAGAGACTTCCTTTCAAAATGATACTGAATTATTGCCTATTGTTGAACCATTGAACACTGGACATCCATCCAGGTTTGAATCCCCCCTAACTATTATGGTCTAGCCCATTTATTTTTTCCATAACAATAGCCAATCAGTCAATAAACATTTATTAAGTACTTACCACTATCAGGCACTGTGCTAAGCCCTGGAGATACAAAGAAAGAAAAAAGACAGTCCCTGTCTTAAGGAGTTTAGTTGAAGAGGCAACATACAAATGACTATGTAAAAAACAAATTACATACTAGATAAATGATAGATAATCAATAGAGGGAAAATACTAGAATTATAAGGATTCAGGAAAGGCTTCCTGTAGAGAATATTATTTTAGCTGAGGATTTGAAGGAAGCCAGGAACTAGAAGCCTTCCAGTTATAGGAGATAGCCTACTAGAGAATTCCAGTTACAGGAGATAGCCAGTGAATAAGTCTGAACCAGGGATATATGGGAGTATCTTATTTGAGGAAGAGCAAGGAGGCCAGTGTCACTGGATCACTGAGTAAGTGGAGTAATATAAGGTTTAAGAAAATTGGAAAGGCATGTCTGTGTGTGGAAGGGTATGTTATGAAGCCCTTTGGACACCAAAGAGAGAAATTTATATTTAATCCTAGAGGTGATGGAGAGCCATTGGAATTTACTCTGTGTGTGTGTGAAGAGGGGAAAATTTCGGGAGAAAGATAGTGAGATCCACTTTGTCCAGTGCTTTGTTAAAATTTAAGGCAAATATCTAAAGTATTCCTAGAGTATACTAGCTTAGCAAGCCTTTAAAAAAAATTTAGTCTGAAAACATCTGAGTTTTTAAAAACTTTTACTCTCTATCTTACAACTCTTAGACAGAAGGGAAAGGGCTAGGTAAATGGGGTTAAGTGTCACGCCCAGGGTCACCCAACTAGGAACTGTCTGTGGCCATACTTGAATCCATGTCTTCACAATTCCAAGCTTGGGGCTTTATCTACTAGGTCACTAGTTGCTTCTGAAATGATCTGTTCTTGATAAAATCATGTTGACTCTCTGTGATAACTGCTTCCCCCTCCCCCATATATTCACTAACCATTGTTTAAATAACATGCTATATACTTCTAAAGTCAAAGTCAAACTCATTGACTTTTGGTCTCCAGACTCCATTTTCTTCCCTTTTCGGAAAATTGTAACAATTATCCACCAGTCCTGAAGTACCTCTTCAATCCCCCACGATCTTTCAAAGATTACCTACATTGACTCAGTAATCACATTTATTTATTCTTTCAGGACCCTATGCTGTACTTCAGGTAAGTCTGGTGACTTTAACTCATCATGGGCAGCTAGATGCTCCCTTATATCTCCTTACTTATCTTGGTCATTAATTCCATATTAGTCTGTATGCACTTCTATTTCTACCTCCCTTGATAGTTACCTAAATACTTTCCACCATTTTTCTTCCACTCTGGTTCCTGAATTTCTTTTCACAAATAAGTATTCTTAATGCATTTAGTCGCTTAATTTCCATTTTACATAATTTCTTCTTTTGAATAAAGAATGCTATCCTAGCTTCATTCCAGATTGTCCATAGTTCTTACTCCACCAAGTCTCAATTATACCCTCTGAAGTCAAGTTGACCTTAATAGTTCTTGTGCTACAAAATCTCAAAAATACCTCTGAGGTCAAGTTAGTCTTGGTAGTTATCATGTCACCAGTCTCCATGAAACTTCTGAGGGTGTTGCCTCACTGTATTAGAATTTCTAGCTTACATTAATTATTATGTATTCTCTGTGCTTTTGAATAGAAATATTTGAAGCCAAGGGTTTTATTAACTAGCCTTCCTAGCTTATTAGAACCTGCTAGAGGTTATGTTCTGCTGGAATAGCCTTTGAGAATCTAGTTTCACTTCTTTACTTCAATAGGGAATTGGAATAGGACTTTACTGGAAGAAAAGCTGGGATTATATGAAATATTTCAGGCTTTAACCATCTCATAAAATTATCATAATCCTTTCTGGATTCTAAGGAAAGATAAGTACAAGAGCTGTTTCTTTTTCTTAATTTACCTTATTGAAGTTTTAAAAAAGTGATTGGATGGCCTCTAGAAAGATTATTTTTACCTATTTACCTATGGGTCTTTTCAGACTAGAGCCTTTCCTCCCATATAGGGGATATGGGAATATAAAGACATAAAAAATAGAATAATGGATAATTATATAAATGTAACCCCTTTCATGGTTACTAATGTGTACATGTCTATCTTGCTTACTCATAATTAGTTCATTTAAAGGTATCAAGAGTCTTGTCAAGGGTATATTCTTGAAATATTTGTAAATGTTTCCCTTTGTTTTCCTAGGTATGAAACGGTACTTGCTAGTCATAACCTTAAGGGTGTTGATCAGAATCAGCCTACAATTCTGGTAAAAACAATTCACAGGACTTTTCATTATCATTTACTTCCTCTCTCAGAACATCTTGCAAAACCATCAATTATCAATTAATTGTATTAGCACATGGCTTCTTGTATCTTGGTGTGTGTGTGTGTGTGTGTATATATATATATATA
>NW_025385018.1:0-1818 GCF_016433145.1 Gracilinanus agilis
GTGTGTGCAATCCTTAGCATAGTAAAATGACAATGGACACTTAATTACACCTTTCATCCATCCATCCATCCATCCATCTATCCATCCATCCATCCATCCATTTCTTCTCATCCAGGCTCTCAAAGATATAGGAATTATACCAATATATGGCATAAAGAAGTAGACTTTTAAGTGGATACTTTATAGAATAGATGTTAAATATGTGTGTATTGGAAAATGAACACGTCTCTTCTTTATATGGTTAGAAATTGAAGAAGCCTGCTGGACTCCTAGAAAACAATTCCTTCCTTTAAATTACTGAATGCTAAGCAGTAGGGAAAATAACCCAGGATGCTTCCTGTAGGCTGAATTTCCCTCTGATTTTAATTCCACTTTGAGAGGTGGCAGATATAATGTTTCTTTATGTTGGCCCTGAGAACCAAAACCCAAACTGTCCGCTCCTCTGCCTGCCTACAAGTATTATTCCTGGCCACTTGTGTTGACTGTTGAGAGACTATTTCCAAGTGGGAATTTGCATGGATTATTTTGAACCAGTAAAATAGTTTCCACTTTATTTATATAGCGTTAAGAATGTAATATAAATTTAACCACTAGCATAAAAATCCAAATTCAGTGATTTTGCTAGACTCTACCATACGTCATTGTGTATTGTGCAAGAATAGATCTCTGGTTATAGATTTCTCTTGATGTAATCACATGAGATTCCCTGTAGAAAGTAGCAAAATAAAGCACCAGAATGATGGCAGTATCAGAATAAAAAGAAGGCATATTTTAGAGATGTTGAAAAAGTGAAACCAACAGGCTGTAGCAATAATAAATTGGATCTAGAGGGTGAACGACAGGAAAGAGTTGAGAATGGCCCTTAAATTAAACCTGGAGGACTGGGAGGATAATATTGCCTTCGCCAGTAAAAGGGAAGGTGGGTTTGGGGAGGCTTAGGAAGAAAGATAATAACTTCAAATTTGGATAACTTGAGTTTAAGATGCCTGCATGATATCCAGCTTGAAATGTTTTAAAGGTAATTGGAACTGTGAGAATGGAGGTCAGTAGAGAGATTAGGGTGGGAGAAGATCTGAGAATAATCAGTATAAAGGTGATAATTAAATCTATGGATTCAACAAGTGAAGTAGTATAGAAGGAGAAGAGAGGAGAGCCTAGGGCAGAGTCTTGTGGAATTCCTCTGGTTAGAAGGTATGAACTGGTACTATTTGATCTCTATTTTACAGATGAGGAAACTGAGACCGTGAGAGGTTTATGTGACTTACTTAGGATCACACAGCTAGTAAGTGTCTCAAGCTGAATTTGATCTCAGATCTTCCTGACTTCAAGCCTATCCACTGTGACACCTAGCTGCTCATGTGAATGCCCACCTAACAAGTGATAAATATGTATAATTAAGAAAAGATGGGAAAATAAATATGAACTGATATAGATTGAAATAATCTGAATCAGAAAATATTATACATGATGGCTGAGACAATGTAAAAGATAAGAACAAAAACCAAAACAAAACAAATGGAATGCTGCATAATTGTAAAAGTCAAAACTGACTGCAGATAGGAGTTGAGGAAATTCTCTATCCCTCCATTGAAGAGGTGGAGGACAATGGATGTGGCCTATTGTATATGCTATTAACAACTTTAGATCTCTTGATTAGCTTTGTTGAATTGCTTGTTCCCTGTCTTTTTACAAACATTTTTTCTCTTTTATTACTATGATCCTGATAAGCACGAACATTTTCACATTCAAAGAACATAAAAAAGGACCACATATGAAACTGTGAATTTCAGTTATGTATAGCTTTTAAAACATATATAT
>NW_025385019.1:0-3033 GCF_016433145.1 Gracilinanus agilis
GAGAAACATCTCAAGTGTCTGTTGGTAGAGATTGTCTATGTATTTGTAATGATCTTGGTGCTGGTATCGGCATCTGGTGAATGTAATCTGAAATTATGAAGTAAAACCTTGATAAATGGTGTTTATTATGTGACAACATTTATTAAAGAAAACTCATTTGTGTTTGTGATGTGGTAGATCGTTTATTTTTGCATTATACAGGGCCTCTCATTCTGCCTGGGCTAGGAGCTTTCATTGATTCTCTTTCTCTGTTCCTGCTGACTTGCACCAGTTTAAAATCAAATTAGTTTACTCTCATGAGGTGCAAATCATCAAAAATAAAATGATATTTCCATTAACCCTCACTCTGGCTCACTGTGTAGTCCATTGAGCTCAAGTTACATTAGTGACAGTGCTCTTCCCTTGGCTAAGGAGGCGGCTTTGGTTTACAAGATAGGCCTCACGTCTGGTCTACAAACTGCTGTGCTGGGAAGGCCAAAAGAGGCAAGGAAGCTAGTTTATTGGCCAGTTCTCTTGGTTTTCTCACTTGTTGACAAAGAACATGATGAGCAAAGGTAAGGAAGACGAGAGAGAGCATCTGGGAAAAAGCCGTCCTCATCCTCATGTACCTTGTCTTGGTATAATGTTATCATTTCCAAAGTACATTTACATCCATTTTTCTCATTTGATCCTTGTTAAGCAGCTTTATGTGGTAAGTAGGAAAGGTGGTGTCCTTTCATGTAACAACTGAGGAAAGCAAGACTAAGAGACAGGTAAGTAATTTGCTTGTGGACCAGTTGGGACCCATGTTCCATTATCTAGGGCTACGTTCTTTCTTCATCATAGTATATTTGTCCATCATAGCTCACATTTAGACTATGAGGCATGATATCCTTTTCTCATGACAACATTTTAAGGTAAACTGTATGAATGAATATTTGTGTCATTTTCCAGATGAAGGAAGGGAGATTCGACTTACCTGGTTAGATGACTAATAAATGAGTTAGAGTTGAGACTTCATCGAAGTCTTCCTGGACCAGTGCTGTTAGATCCTAACCTGAGCCTCCCACTCTGTCCGTGTCCCCAGTACTCCAGAAGGGCTCTGTTGCATCCAGGGGCTGTATGTTTTTTCTTTAAGATGCTAAGCTGGCTGATGTTTCTGCATGGAGAAAGGGACAGAGGCTTGCGAGGCTCCTCCTTGGGCCCCCTCCCACGTTTCTCCAGCTCCAGAATCGGGCCCTCTCTGGAGGCCTAGCTGCCGCAAAGGAGTCAGGTATTTGGTGCTGCTCTGGAAATGGAATTCTCGCCTGAGTTTCTACTTCAGTTCTGGTTAGGTGGTATAGGTGGGGGGTGGGGATGAGGAGAAGGTAGAACTGGACAAGAAACTAGAAAAGAGATGTTGCTAAATCTGAGTAAGGAGGAATAACCAGAGCAGAGGGAGTCATTGGTCTCCTATTGGGTGCTTCCTTAGAATGTCTCCTATACTGACCTATTAGTGGCATCTGAACTTATAACAGGAACTGCTTTATTCTATTGGGATAAGCATTGCCCTCTCCAGGTAGCTGTTTTCAAATTTAAGACTTTGTAGAAAGGATTTGGCAGGGCAGAGGTGAGATGGGGGAGTATTTTTCTTGAATACTAACAGCAGCCTTTCAAATAATCTAAATAACTTTCAAACAAACTAAACTTTCAAATAAACTAAAATTTAAAAAAAATACCTATAAATTATAAATCACTAGGAATTTGCAAGTTTTTAAAAAGAGCAAGTTAGCAAATATAAGACTATCCTCTTCACTTTCTTGCCTGCCTGGGTCTTCTGTGCATTAAAAAAATATTGTTGCTGTTGTTATTTGTGGCTACATAAAAATAATGTGTGTGTGTGTAATGTTATTGTTCTGATTCTCCTTTCTTCATGCTATAATGCTTTGCTTTTTAAAAGTTTTTCTCTAATCATATGTCAATGGGAATAAGTTTATTGGGCAATTCTCGCCAAGGGGGGGCCCTGGCCACCTGGAGAAGGGGAAAGTTTCTGACTCAGAAGTGAGTGTAGAATGGGGGTGGTGGTGGGTTATCTGACACTGTGACTTCTGGATAGAGGTTATGGGGAATAAATTTGGATCAAATCCCTTCCCAATATCTTTTGAAATTTCATCGTGGCCAAACTTGATCTTTCTCCCAACCTTTCTCTTGTTTCCAGCTTCCTTAATATTTCTGTGACTGTTTGTAGGACTGGCAGAGAAAACTGAAAAAGTTGAACATATACCGTCTTCTGCTTCATGTGTAGACAACCAGAAAGGAGCCTCTCCTCTCTCTGAAAACTCCCAAGACTGTCCAGAAACTTCAGTATCAGTGACCTGTAGTAACTCGGAACCAATCCAAGCTATCTTGAATCTTTTGAAAAATCTCCAGTCATCTATTCAGAAGGGGAATAAAAGAAGATCACGATCTCAGTCTCCAAAGGACACCTCTACCAAGAAAGCAGGTGAATCAGTATGGCATTCAAAGTCTCAAAATACAGCAGTGAGAAGAAGGAATCTTCAATCTGCCTCAGAAGGAAAGAAACTCTCTTCTGGGGCACGGAAGCCAAGAGAAAAAGAAAATGCCAGCCCAGGGACCCATCGAAGGACAAATGCGAATACCCCTCGGCAATATTCCTTTGCAGAAATCCAGGAATTCATGACTCAGAAAGCAATTGAAAGAAAGAGAAGATGTCTTGAAGCCAAAGCATCTGCAAAGAAAGCTTTAGAACTGAGAGACAAGAACTTGCTGGAAGTGTATAAGAAACAGAGAGAAATTTTATCCAAGAAGAACAATGCCAGAGTATCACAAATGTCCCCTAAGTCCAGTTCTGCTGTACAACAACCCCACCTTTCCAAAGTAAGTGCTCTGGTGGGAAGATTTGTTGGCTGGATGGTTCTGGTCCCTGGTCTTCGTGTTAGCCAACTGGTTTAAATTAGCACACTCAGGGCCCATGGGGAGCAGTGAACTGAAGAGTCAATCTCCAAATAGACTCTTTCTTTCTTCCTTTCTTTCTTCCTTTCTTTCTTCCTTTCT
>NW_025385020.1:0-4126 GCF_016433145.1 Gracilinanus agilis
TCTCCCTATGAATTATTCTTCTGGTTGCTATAATAGTGAATATTATAATAGTGTATAGAGTTCACTACAGAGAATTATACATAGCATTTCTCCACCTAGTAATACAGATAATTAGATCTTATTTATGCCCTTAAAGAGTCAAGCTTAAAAGACTATGAGTTTTCTTTCTTTTCCCTCTGTTTCTTATTTACCTTTTCATCTTTCTCTTGATATCTGTGGTTGAGTGTCAAACTTTCCATTTAGTCCCGGTCTCTTTTGTGCAAAAACTTGGAATTCTTCAATTTTGTTGAATGCCCATACTTTCCCCTGAAAGTATATGGTTAGTTTCGCTGGGTAGTTGATTCGTGGCTGAAGGCCCAGCTCCCTTGCCTTTCTGAATATTTTATTCCAAGCCTTGCGGTCTTTTAGCGTTGAGGCTGCCAGATCCCGTGTGATCCTCATTGGTGCTCCTTGATATTTGAATTGTCTCTTTCTGGCTTCTTGTAAGATTTTTTCTTTAACTCGAAAGCTCTTCAATTTCGCTATTATATTTCTGGGTGTTGACTTTTCTGAGTCCAGTGTAGAGGGTGTTCTATGGATCCTTTCAATATCTATATTGCCCTCTTGTTGTAGAACTTCAGGGCAATTTTGCTGAATAATTTCTTTAAGTATGGAGTCCAAGTTTCTATTAATTTCTGCCTTTTCTGGAATACCAATGATTCTCAAGTTGTCTCTTCTAGACCGGTTTTCTTGGTCTGTCACTCTCTCATTGAGATATTTCATGTTTCCTTCTATTTTATCAGTCTTTTGACTTTGTTTTATTTGTTCTTGTTGTCTTGAGAGATCATTGGTTTCTAAATGTTCGATTCTAGCCTTTAAGGACTGGTTTTCGGCTTTAATGTTTTGGTTTTCAGCTTTAATGTTTTGGTTTTCAGCTTTAATGTTTTGGTTTTCGGCTGTAGTTTTTTGGTTTTCCTTTTCAATCTGGTCATTTTTGGTCTTCAGTTGTCTTGTCTCACTTTCCAAATGCGAAATTCTGCCTTTTAAACTGTTATTTTCTTGCCAGATTTCTTCCATCTTCCTCAACATTTCATTTTTAAACTCTTCCATAGCTTGTGACCAGCTTTCATTTTTTGGGGGAGGTTTGGATTTTGTTTTCCCTCCTCTGGTGTCTGGATTTTCTCTGTGTAGAAGTTGTCCAGTGTTCCAGAGTTTCTCTTGATAGTCTTTTTCTTCTGCACTTCCTTATTGCTGGCCATTGTTAGCCCCGCCCCTTTTCAGCTTTGTCTTTGCACTCAGGGTCTGCCTGGGCCTTGCAAGCTCCGGGGGGCTCCGGTCTCCTTGTCCTCGGGGTCAGGCCTCCTGGTAGTTCCCTGTCTGCCCCTCTGCCCGAGGTTCCTTCAGCAGTCTTTGGGGCTGCTTCCACTGCTGTGCTGGGTCTGCACAGGGTCCTCACTGGAGGTCCAAGCCTGGGCTGGAGATCGTTATTCAAGCCTAGGGCACTGCCTTTGCCTGTGCAGATGCTCTTAGGGCACTGCCTTCACCCCCCCAGAAGGTAGTGAAAGTCTGTGGGCTGGAGATCTTTATTCGCACCTGAGGCGATGCCTTCAGTGCCTGGGAAAGGCCGTGTTTTAGGGGCCTTTGTCCGGGGAAAGTCCATGTGCCCCCCAGCCACCTGGGGTCCCTCCTCTTGCTGCACACAGGTACAAGCCCTGGGGCTGCCAGTGATTATCTGGTTGCCCCAGTCCTGTTTTCCCACTTGTGCGTTGGCCCGTTGTGCGAGGTGTGCGGTGTGGGGGGTGGGGGAGGGGCTTCTTCCTCTTGCGTTTTAGTGAGAGCTGTTTCACCCCTTTATAGCGTGGAAACGCCCCGATTCTGCGTACCTTCAATGCTGCGCCCTGTTGTGGGGTTCCTTCGTTCCTCTGGACTCGTTTTTATTTCCCCTTGAGGAGTTCTGTATGCTTCGGTCAGGAGAGATCGAGCAGCTGCTCCTTACACTGCCGCCATCTTAACCGGAAGTCCTCCCCCAATAAAAGTTTTGCCTGAGATGAACAGGGCTTGAGAGATCAATTCTTTTACAGCCAAATGGAACATACCACAGAAGGACCCCACTTTGGTCCTTGGGGTTCAGTTGGAAAGCAGGAAGGATGCTTTGGAACCATATGACAGGGTCAAACGCCATAGGGCTGAGAACTCAATTGTCAGCACACATCCATTAGATGCCTATTGTGTTCCAGGCACACCACTAAGTGCTGGGGACCCCAGAATTGACAAAGAGTCCCTGCCCTCCAGGTGCTCCCAGAGGGCTACCTGCCAACAGCTCCAGACTAACAAGACCTAGACAGAAGTTGGAGAGAACCAGAGCAAGGACTAAGGGCTGCTGGGGAAAGGCTTCTATAGAAGGCAGGATTTGAGCTGGGACATGGAACAAGCCAGAAGGGCATCAAGGTGGCACAGCAGATAGAGCTGATAGATAGTGTATTTGTGAAGAAAGGGTTGGCTTCACTTTAGAGGCTTCTAGAAACAGGAACTTTGACAAAGTCCTTTCCTCACTGGTACTCTATTATGTTGGGGCCAGGAAGACAAACTCCATTTGACAGATGAGAACACTAAGTCTTACCTACTATAAAATAGTCATTGAGTGTCAGAGTCAAAAATTGACCAATTGACCCCAGGTTGCCTGATTCTAAGTCAATGCATTCAATCCTCTAAGGCAAAGGTCGGCAACATATGGCTTTCGAGCCATATCTGGCTCTTTTGAGGGCCAGATATGGCTCTTTCTGCAGGAGCCATAAAGTCCATTTTTTTCAGGCACTGTTACAGGAGCGGCACTGTGAGCTCTGTATGGCTCTCACGAAATTACATTTTAAAAAATGAGGCGTTATGTGAACTGGAAATACCTCCAGGAATTGATGCAGAGCGAAAGGAGCAGAGCCAGGAGAACATTGTACACAGAGACTGATATACTATGGTAAAATTGAATGTAATGGACTTCTGTACTAGCAGCAATGCAATGACCCAGGACAATTTTGAGGGATTTATGAAAAAGAACGCTACCCACATTCAGAGGAAGAACTGCAGGAAAGGAAACACAGAAGAAAAGCAACTGCTTGAATACATGGGTTGATGCGGACATGATTGGGGATGTAGACTCAAAACTACCACACCAATGCAACTATCAACAATTTGGAAATAGGTCTTGATCAATGATACATGTTAAAACCAGTAGAAATGCATATCGGCCAGGGGAGGGGGGGGAGGTTGGGGGAATGAAGGGGAAAGTAAAAGCATGAATCATGTAACTGTGTTAACTTTTCTGAAAAAATAAATATTAATAAATGTTAAAAAAAATAAAATAACTCTACACAATAAAAAAAAATGAGGCGTTTATGGCTCTCACGGCCAAAAAGGTTGCCGACCCCTTTTCTAAGGAGTTATTTCCCTAGTTCTTGAAGATTTACAAAGTACTCGTCCATGTGTTCTCTCACTGGCTCCTCACAACAACCCTGAGAGGTAGGTGCTGTAATTGTCACCTCCTGTATTTTACATATGAAGCAACTGAAGCAAGCAGAAATGAAGTAACTTGGCCAGGGTCACCTACCTAATAAAGGTCAGAAGCAGGATTTGACTTCAAGTCATCCAGACTCCATCTCCTAAGCTGTCCACAAGGCTACTTAGGGGCCTCTTAAACTTATTTGTTGTTGATTCCTCTTAGCTGTCTCAGGGAGCCTTTGGAGGCCTCCTCAGAACCATCTTATTAATTGCATCAAATAAAATTATACATTGGATTCCTAAAGGAAACCAGATATATTAAAATAGTTACTCAACCTTTTTTAAACCTGTATCTTGTATCTCAGTATCAATTCTAAAACAGAAGAGTCCCAAGGGCTAAGCAATCAGAGTTAAGTGACTTGCTCAGTCACAGGGTCACACAGGTAGGAATCCAGATTTGAACCCAGGTCCTCTGGACTCCAGATCTGATGCTCTATCTGCTGTGCTGCCTAGTCACCCCACCAAATAAATGAATTCCTACATTGACTAGATCTCTAAAAATGTCTCATTCTGCATATTTACTTCATTATCTATTAGGAAACTTTCCAATCATTTCCTTTTTATATATATATATATATATATATACATATATATG
>NW_025385021.1:0-4092 GCF_016433145.1 Gracilinanus agilis
TATATATATATATATGTGCATTTACAGAGAACTTTTCATACCTTTCCATAGATATTACTTACAAAATAATAAAAAGATATTTAATCATACTAAAATGAAAAATAACAACAACAATCAAGAATCTAACACTTGTATTAGAATGGTGGCAAACAGTGGACAGTGAGCCTTGGAACAGAAAATCAGAATACAGAAAGGGAAGTTATGCCAAATAAATAAGTCAGCAACTGGATCTGCTTAACCAATGATGCAGCTATTTCTATAAAGACAGGAATAGCAAGCATAGGATCATTAGTCCTGCTTTTTCAGTTGATGGACGTTAGTTTCATGACAAGGGATGACAGAACTGGTTATCCTGTTTAGTAGAATCTTAGTTCCATCAGAATAAAGGGATTATTTTTTTATTTCTCTTTGTATCCTGAGGTCTCCTACATAGTTGATGCTAAGTAAATGCTCTTTGAGTGAAAGGGAACTGAATTGAACTGAGTTGAATTGAAGTAGAATGGGAATTGGATCATATATTTATAAAGCTGGAAGGTATGATAAAGATGATTGAGTCCAACCACCTCATTTTATAGCTGAGGAAACTGAAATCAATGAATTCTCCCTCATTTCTTCACAGTCTTATGATTTCATGCTTTAGGTAGTCTCAACACCAACTTAGATTGTTTTTACAGAGAAAAAAATTCATCTTTGCTAGCCAAACTCTAAGTGATGAGCCTTTTTCAGACTTCACTAGTTTAGTCCCTGACACATGGACACATAGCTCTTCCCCAGGCAAGATTTGCAGTATTTCTAGAAGGAACTGATCAAGTTTATACTTGAACCTTTATCTACCAACATTCCTCTGGGATCTCAAGATCAGGAAAGGAATTAAAATAGGATCTTACTAGTGGATAAATAAATATACACAATAGGAAGCAGAAAATTAAGATTGAAATTTAGAGGGCAGCCAGCTAGCTAGGAATATCTCTGTCTATAGGGACAGAGAGCCAGGCATGGATACAGGAAGTCCTGGGTTCAAATTTGACCTCATACACTTCCTAGCCATGTGAACCTGAGCAAGTCACACAACCCCAATTGCTTTACCCCTAATGCTTCAAAGTATTAATTCTAAGACAAAAGATAAAGATTTTTAAAAAATATTTAAAATCAGTATTACTGAGATAAAGTTAAAAGGAAAATATTACCTCTTTAATAGAAGGAAGCTAAACAATTATTTCCTCCTACCCCAAGCCAAGTATACTTAATTTGTTTTTCACATTTTGTCTTTTTTTTATGGAACACAAAAAAAGTGAAATATATAGGCAACATTGCTTATCTGACTTTAATAGGACACCTTAAAAAATTTTTAAACCCTTACCCTCTGTCTTAGAATCAATACATGTATTGATTCCAAGGCACAAGAGTAGTAAAGATTAGGCAATGGGGGTTATTTGACTTGCACAGGGTTATAGAACTAGGAAGTATCTGAGGTCAAAGCTGAATCCAGAACTTCCCATCTCCAGGACTGGCCCTAGATCTACTGAGCCACCTAACTACTATGACATCTTACAGTTTCTGAAAAGCTTTTAAATTTCTTACTTTTTCTGTTTCTCATTCAGTCTTCACAAAAACACAGATAGAATCAGTAGACCAAATATTAACTTCCTTGTTTTACAAGTAAGGATACTGAGGCTTACAGAGATTAAATAATTTGTCCAAAGGTATAGGGTTAATTAGTGGAAGGGTCAGAATTCAACATCTGGTCTTCAGAATTTTTGTCCAGGCAATGGTCTTTCTACTATTCTACAACAAATTTGGGAAAAGGAAACTAAGGACAGAATAACAAAAATCTAATGCAATAAATTTAAATAGATGTTTTATTTAAGATATGTAAATCATGATGATTTAAAATCCATAAAACTAAAAGTTTAAAGTTTAAAATCATTGAAAGGTCTCTAGCTTTTGATGACTTAATAGGAAGTTGTTTATTGATTTTTTGATTCAACAACCCTGTGAAGCAAGAACTACAAATGTTTAAATCTCCTTTTTAGAGATGGAGAAACTGAGATTCAAAAAGAAAGTTGTGTAGATTGCCCATGATCACATAGCTAGCTGATTTAAAACCAGGTTTTATCGTATTCCAATTCCAGCACTTATTCCTCTATGATGCAACTTCTCAGAAAAGAGGGCTGGGGTAGATAAGAGTTTACCTAGAGTTGGTGGGTGGGAAATGTAGTTTAATAATAATATTACATGCAAAATGAGAAAACTCAAGAGGTCATTCTGCAATTAACTTTAGAACAAGTCAACCCATCACAAGAAAAGGTGCTAATAATTAATGAGGCATGCAGGGAATCCAGAAAAGATCCACAACAGAGCAAAGCATTTATGAAACACTATGAGCCAGCCATTGTATTTTTTAATTTATATTTTTAAACCCATATCTTCAATCTTAGAATCAATACTGAGCCACCTAGCTGAGCCCCTTCCTCCCACCCTGAATTTTCTAGGGACTAGAAATTACAAAAACAGAAATAAAATGATCCCTGCCCTCAAGGAGCTTATATTCTGTCAGGGAGACAGCATGTACACATACAAATATGTACAAAATTTATTTGGAGTTAACACAAATTTCCAGAAGGGGCAAGAACAACTGGGAGAAGTGAAGAGAGGTTTCCTGTACAAAAAATAAATCTCAAACTGAGCTTTGACAGGGGTTATAGATCCTAAACAATGGAGAAGGAAGGAATTAGGAAGAGGGTCTGTGATAAAAAGGTTGCAAGACCTGGGTTTATTTAGCCTGGAAAGAAAAAGACTAAAGAGTGATTGAATTGCCATCTTCAAGTATATAAAGGATTCTTACTTGGAGAAAGGTAATAAACTGTTCTCCTTCCCCAATCAGGCTAGAATAAGCTTGAGCCAGAACCTAAGACTTGGGTTAATTGGAAGTGAGAGGGTTTCCTCTCCATGTGAAGTATCTACCACAAGCATTCACTTCACTAATCCTCTTCTACCCAGACTCAATCAAATATAATTCTCCTCTGGCTAAAATAAAAAATATATATATACACCTGGTTTGGTTAATACACTAAGTACTTGTCCTCAGGTTATGCTGTTAGAACCCACTTCATATTCAGAAATTAGTTTTCCACTCTTCTCATATGGAGCTCACCACAGTTCTATATGCAATGAGGCACTTAATACAATCATTTTTGAGCATTGCTAATGATAAAAGGATGTTTGTTTGTTTTTCCTTAACACTGAAAGCTTTTAAACATTGGGAAGTTGTGGAATCTTTTTCCCCCAGAGCAATTCATTCTGTTTTGGACTGAGAAACTTTAGGCTTCCTCAGATAATGATTAACAGTAGAGACAGAGTAGAAAATTAGCTCCTGTGTGTCTGTGTCTGCTTTTATGATAAAGTACTTTGGGTTAGGCATTATTGTCACTCCTTTTAAGTGGTCATAGTCCATTATGCAAATTAATCTTTCAGGATCTAAATTACCCCAAAGTACAATATGCTTGTGTACAATAGATGCTAATATTTACTTACGATGTATCTATTGCAACCCTAATGTAGCTAATTTACAAAGTTATATATTTTGCCAATTTAAATGCTTTCTCTAAGATATGTTTATATAAGGGTGGTTAAGCACTGAAACCAGCTACTGAGAGTTCTTTCATGGAGATCCTTAAGAAGAGAATAGATCTCTTAATCTGGAATGATTTAGAAGTCTGCCTATTTTAAAGCATAACTTTTCCCACTATATTGCTAAAATCTAAGTAAAGGGGGGCTAGATGATAGGAAGGAAGGATAAAAGAATTTATTAAACACCTACTAGGTGCTAGGCAATGTCCAAATGTTTTACAAACATTATTTCATTTGAGCCTTACAACAACTCTTGGAGAGAGATGCTGTCATTATCTCCATTTTTTCAGTTTTATGAAACTGAGGAATATAGAGATTAAATGACTTGCCTAGAGTTACATAGCTAGTAAATGTTTGAGGCTGGATCTGAAGTCAGGTCTTTTAGATTCCAGGCCCAGCATTTTGTCAACTGTGCCCCCCTGGCTATCTACAGATAAATAATAAAGGATAGAGGGGAAAGAA
>NW_025385022.1:0-3620 GCF_016433145.1 Gracilinanus agilis
ATATATATATATATATATATATATAATTCACATTATTTACACTATTATATAATTTTATAAGCATTAGTTATGCATATCTATGTTACCCCGACAAGAAAATCACTTGATATTCTTATGCAGTTAAAATCTTATGGAACTTGCAACTATTTACATTTTAGACATATATATATATATATTTTTTTTTTTTGTATTTTCACAGTCTTCAGATACTCACTTATTTACATGAGGTCTCAACAAGATATCAGTTTCGTGTTGTGTTTTGTGTTCTCTTTATGTACTGTACATGCAAAATACTCACTCTTCTTTTCAAAGTTTTCAGTTTTCTTCAAGTTGTCTGTAGATTTCTCTTGTATCTTAATGCTATGTACTGTGGTTGCATTATCCCTAAAGTGTGAGGTTAATTTTTGTTTTTTGATATTGCCGCACCATAGTCTTATATAAACCATTTCCTTCTGTCCTCTTCTTTGTGTGAGTATCCATTTTTGCAAAGTTCAAAGTTCAAAATTTTTTTCACAATGTCTTTTCAAGTCCTCTTTCCTTGCATCTTCTTGGTGATTTTTCCAATTTCCTTTTCTTCTCTTGACGCTTTTCCCCTTCTCTGTTTCTCCATCACATGTTGTCTTTCATCATACATGTTGTCAGACGGGCTCTTAGGTCTGGATACAGGAACAGTGTGAATTGTGATGCTTTGTCAGTAATGTCAATCAATTGTTTGTGTGTGTGTGTTATATGCATTTTCAGATGTTTTGCAATGATTTTGAATTTTAATTCTCAATCCTCAGCACTTTCTGTAATTTGTCTATCTTGAACTGTTTCTGGATATTCTGCATTTTTATGTTTCTTTTCAGGTTTCACATGGGTCACGTGAAAACATGGATTTTTTCCTTCTACTTTTATACTTGTAGGGATAGTGAGCAAAATTTGATAGGGTCCTAACGATTTGTGGTCTGTTACTGATTTTCTTGTAAAGTTTCTTATGTATACTTTGTCTCCTGGTTTTAAATTATGCAAGTCGTAATAAAGGGGAACTTACATAACTAAAAGGGAAAAAGATAAAATTATCAAGCTTACCAATGAGGAGGGTGCAGTTCATTGACTTGAGAATGACCCTCATTGGGATGTTAATGATGAAACGAACTATGCAAGATTTTGCCAATGCAATGAGAGCTTGTTCTGATAGATCTCGTACCTGGACAAAATTTGAAAAGCTTAAGCAGGTAATAGGAAATAATCCTTCACAATTCATGGACAAACTTATAGAACTGGGAGGAAGATACACAGACATTGACTTAACAAGAGAAAGAGATATTAGATAACTGAGAAGGCAGTTAATAAAAAAATTGTTGCGAAGTAGTCAGGGACTATTCCAAAACCAGCTGCCTTACCTGGATGAATACAGACCTTGATGAATTAAGGAGAGTGGCAGTTTATGTTTATAATGGGCATGAAATGAAAGATGTCAATGATAGTGTAGATCCATTAAGAAAGGAGATATTCAGTAATTTTAGAAATAATGGTGGGATCGTGAGGAATAAATATTCTAGAAACAATAAATATTCTAGAAATAATAATAACAACAGAAGCAATTTCCAAAATAACAATTTTGGAAATTATAGGAATACTAGAAACAGTAACCAAACTGAGGCAAATGGCTTGTTACAAAAAGCCCTAATGGAGAACATCTATGTACTAGCCAAAATGTAAATCCTCCTCAATGAGAGGAAACTCAGAGAGATGTGCATGGTCATTTATGGAGGTTTGCCAGGGGAGAAAGGACTCTGGAATTAAATAGTGAAACATTTGATTTTCCAGACCCAGATATAATTTCACTGTTTATCCCAGTCCATTTTCCCCTAAATAGCTATGAACCACATTGTAACATGGTTCTTTGCTCCAAATGATGTAAAAAATGTTAGTGTTATTAATGTTTGTATTTAACACTAATTTCCAGAGTTTTATTTTAAGTTCTAGGAACTATAGGTGAAATGTAAAGACTGTTAAAGGTGATACAGTTTATATAAAGAACTTTCAGCAAACAGGAGCAACTCAACTGGCCTGGGAATGTCCATTTAAGGTACTTATGACAACACTAACAACCATTAAGATAGGAGAAAAGGCAGCATGGATACATTTCTCATATGTCAAAAAGGTAGCTGTCATCAAAAATGATTAGCTCCCTACATCAGGGACAAGACTACAGTTACAACTGGACACTGTTTATAATGACATTGAAATTCAAGAAGGAGATGACAAATGGACAATTGGATAATTCAACAATATTTACAAAAACACTGAATTACTACAAGGCAACTACAAATGAACATTATTTTAAGGATACTGAACTTTGTGATTAAATAAAGGGTTCTCATACATAAAGGTTTGAAATGGAACATAATGGGTAAGTGTATAATTTATGATATGTTATTTTATTATGTTATTTATTATATATTATGTTATAGGATTTATTAGTTCTATATAGAAATAATAATATTTTATAGGATTAAAAAAGTTATAGATATAATATACTTTTATAGAAAAAGTTAAAATTAACTAAATGATAAATAAATGGTGAAGTGTTATAACTGTTCAATAAGATCCACCTCAAGGGAGATATATTAGATGTATAATATATTAGAATACATATTAGATGCATGCTATATTAGAATACATATTAGAGATATAAATGAATAAATGGATATGTTGAGATTAGATCCCTCTTAGGGGGGATATATTAGGTATAAATATATTAGATGTGTATAATGTGTATATAAGGTTCTTGTTTATTTTCTTAATTTTGTGTGTATAGCAATTGTAAGGTGTATTTGAATTAATATCTTTAGGTTCTTCTGTAAAGTATAATAAGAATAGGTTTTATTTATGTGGAGTATAGTGTGAATTTTGTGACTGTAATTTCTGTAACTGAAAATATTTGGAACTGTATATTATTTGAGACCTGCATGTTTCAAGAATTGTTTTTTTTAATTTCTCTCTGTATTTCTCCTTGTTTATAGTATAGCACATAGGATAGTTTTATTTGAAAGATCCACTGGGGAGACTGGTCTCCCAATGGATATCAGGGGGGATAGGTTAAGAGAGTTTTTATTAATTTCTCCTTTTTTATATTCAAGAGGAAAAGGAGCAATAATATTTTTCAGTTAGAGACCCCCTACTGTGCCACTGGTCAGTTAGTGGCAGTAAGAAAGATGTGGCCCAGGGAAGTTAGTCAGTGGTAGAGAATTGCAAAGGGGCTTATTGTCTCTGGGTGTCCTGGGAGAGGGTGTGCATGCATGTGTTATTACATGTAGTAATAACAAATTTCCACATAAGTTTTTTGAAGTTATGTGATCCAGATAGCCTCCCTCTCTGCCTTTCCTGCCTAGTCTTGGAGCTAGCAAGTAATTCAGTCGGGGTAATACGTGTATTATCATGCAAAACATGCAGTAATTCCTCACCTATGAAGGGAGTTATATTCCAGAGACCCCCATGATAGGTGAAAATTCAGGAAGTAACAGCATCATATTTATTTTATTGTTTATATATATTTTAAGACTTTATTCCATCAGCCAATCATGTACTGCAATAAGTATAAATAAATATATATATATATATATATATATATA
>NW_025385023.1:0-8164 GCF_016433145.1 Gracilinanus agilis
GGAAGGAAGGAAGGAAGGGAAAAAAAAACTAAACAGATGCCCAGGTATTGAATAATAGCTAAGTAAGTAGTATTATATGAATTAAATTGATTACTAATATGCAACAAATTTGGAAAAATAAATTATTTCAAAGGGACATAGAAAGCTGGAATGTATGGAGTATTTGGGGAGGATTAACACCTCTGGTGTGAGGCCTTGCCAAGCCTTTTTCAAGGCTGTACGTTTACCTTTTGTGTCCACTTTTCACCCAACTCTTGCCAGTAGCTCCAAGATATTATAGCATGTCCAGTAGTCACAATCCAGAAAAATTATCTCCACATAGACAGATGGGTTAAATCAGGTTGAGGGAAATGGATAAGCCTTAAATCCATCAATGGGTTAGGAAGATGTGAATTCACCAAGAATGTGAAGATTTCTCCTGTGGATTGTATAGATGAGAATAATTTGTTCCAATGGCCACGAAGGCATCTCAAGAAGGATTGTGGAGCAATTAGAGATTGATCAAACAAATAAGATGTCAAATTCATCCATTGGATCCCAGGCTGTTAACTTTTGTTAACTTTTTTCTTGCCTCTGGACTTTGATAACTCTGGAAGTGAGGATGAGGCTGATGACTTTATGCAACTTTTCCCATGATGTCTAGTGGTTCTCTTCAAAAGGAAAGATGAGGGGGCAGCTGGGTAGCTCAGTGGATTGAGAGCCAGGCCTAGAAATGGGAGGTCCTAGGTTCAAATCTGGCCTCAGACAATTCCCAGCTGTGTGACCCTGAACAAGTCACTTGACCCCCATTGCCTAACCCTTACCACTCTTCTGCCTTGGAGCCAATACACAGAATTGACTCCAAGATGGAAGGTAAGGGTTTAAAAAAAGAGGTAGGAAGGATGAAAAATAAAGAAGGGAATGAGATTAGGCAGCTAGGTGACTCAGTGGTTAGAGATACAGGCTTAGCAATGAGAAGTTCAAATATGGCCTCAGATACTTCCTAGCTGGGAGATGCTAGGCAAGTCACGTAACCTCCATTAACTAGCCTTTACTGCTCTTCTGCTTTGGAACTGATACTCAGTATCAATTCTAAGACAGAAGATAAGGAAAAAGAAAAAAAGAAGGAAAGTGTTGGAGGGAATATGGCAAAATTGGAACACTGATGCATTGTTGGTAGAGTTGTGAACTGATCCAACCATACTGGAGGACAATTTGGAACAAAGCCCAAATTGCTATAAAACAATGCATACCCTATAATACCACTAATAACACCACTCACTACTGAGTCTGTATCCCAAAGATTGTTTTTTAAGTGGGGGAAGGAACTACTTGTATGAAAATATTTATAGTAGTTCTTTTTGTAATGGCAAAGAATTGGAAATTAAAGGGATGTCCATCAATTGGGGAATGACTGAACAAATTGTGGTATATGATGGTGATGGAATATTATTATGCTGTAAGAAATGACGAACAGGATGATTTCAGAAAGACCTGTAAAGACTTACATGAACTGATGCAGAGGAAAAAAAGCAGAATCAGAAAAACATTGCACACAGTAAAAGCAATATTGTGGAATAATTAACTGTGATAGCTCTTTTTGACAATACAATGATCCAAGACAATTCTGAGGGACTTATGACAAAGAATGTGGTTCACCTCCAGAAAAAAAGAACTGTTAGAATCAGTATTCATATCAAAGCATACTATTTTTCACTTTAGTATAATTGGATTTTCATTTAGAGTTTTATTTCTATGAGTGTTCTTTTACAGTATGGAACAATATGATAATACATGTATAACCCAGATCAAATTGCTTACCCTCAATGGGAGTGGGGAGGGGAATACATGAGGGAGACAATTTGTATCTTACAACTTCAAAAAATATATGTGGGATAGTATTATTACTTGTAATTAGGAAAATAAAATCGCTTAAAAAAAAAAACAACCCAGGGAGCAGCTGGGTGGTTCAGTGGATTGAGTCATTCCAGAGATGGGAGGTCCTGGGTTCAAATCTGACCCCAGACACTTCTTAGCTCTGTGACCTTGGGTAAGTCACTTAGCCCTCATTGCCTTGCCCTTACCACTCTTCTGCCTTGGAACCAATACATAGTATTAATTCAAAGATGGAAGGTAAGGGTTTAAAAAACACACACATTACATACCACATTACACAGTCATACAAAAGGATAAACCTACATGGTTCTTGACCTTTAGGAATTCTCTGTCTACATGAGATCACAACACACGGGTCAATAGATCATAAGTACAAACTGGAAATTTTAGTCTCCTAGAAAATGATACAATACCAAGAACCAAGGTCATAAAAAAAGATGAAATGAAGTTCAATGGCAGAGTTAAAAACAGAGTTCAGAGTCCTTCCTTTCCAGAAAATAGCTATAATTTCTAAGCTGTATTTCAAAGAAATGCAGACCTGACTTAAATATTTAATGTGCAAAATCAAATAGTACCTTACAAGAAAAAAATGTTTGGCATGCTCAAGTTGTTTTCCCTGGTGAAAGACAAGTTTGGGAATTCAGAGTTTAACACCTTTGCTTGCTATTTTTTATACCTCCAATAAGATTTGCCCCCTACAGAAATCCATTCAGAGAGGTAGCTGGCTTGGTCATTTTCTAAAACATTGTTTTTCCCTTGGGGGGAAACATGAACAATAAAAGTTTGTTGTAATTATATTCAGTCTGAAAGACTTGTCTGGAAGAAGAAATTGTCACTGTTGAAATCAGCCAAGAGCTGAAGTAGAATAAAAAGAGGAGAAAACAAGAATGCACTGAACAGCTAAAGAAATCGTGTAATGTGACCCCAAATGGGCTCTTTCCTTGGGGGGTGATGAGAGACTTACTGGTGGTGCTAAACAGATATTCTATTTATAAGGTTGGCAATGGCATTCTGCTCATAAAAGTAGCCATGTTTATTGAACTCAAGAAATGAATGAGGTACCATGGTTGAGTAGAAAAGATACTGACCTTGGAATCAGGAGAGAAATGAGGTCAACTCTATTTCTTGTTCTTACTAGCCATGTGTCCACAAGCAAGTGATTTAATCTTGAATCTTAGGTATTCTGTTGGTAAAACTGGTGATTGTTCTAGCTACATCTCTTGGTTGTTGTTAAGATTGAATGAGATCATTTTGATGTATATAAATGTTAGCTGTGTAATGTGTTCAATCTGGCTCCTTTCATTCATGGCCAAGGTTGTTACAATGCCCTGTTCAGGTTTCTCAGGAACCCCAAGGGAGTCAGGGGTGTCTCTTTTCTCTGCCATTGGCTCAAGCCCCTACTGGTTGTGTTCCCTCATTTCTTAGACTGGCACCCCAGCTCCATTAAATCATTTAACATTAGATAACCATTATAAAGGGACATTATAGAACAAGAACAAATATACAAACATTTCTCCTAATATCTCAAGGGTATTATCTTCCCATATACCAAGTTTGTCTGAGAATTACCGAAGAGAAAAATTGCGGGCCTTATTTCTCTTATTTCATTGATCCAACCAATTTCACATCCAAAAGTGGTATTGCTGCAAGACAAGTGTTTCCACTGACCTGGGGTAGCAAAGGTAGCTTCCCAAATACTTCTTGCTCTTTGGGGCATCAATAATATACTGACTACAGTACACAGCCTGGATTCCAGTTCCCAGATTCCTGTAACTCACACTTTTGACCCAGATTGAAGACTCTACTCCCTGAACCCAGAATGGAGAAGAAAGAATGAAAAGGCCAAGACCCCAGGTCCATTTTCCAATAGACCATTTGGCTTGGTTAAGCATGGTCTTTCTTCAGCAATCATGAAGATTTGAGCCACCTTGCTTCCCCAGACACAAATACTACATAGAAACTAGTGCCAATTTGGGTCCTTTTGAAGAAGTCAATAGTTATGGCTCCATGGCCAACCCCTTGGTAGACCAATCAGAACCATTCACAGAATACCCATTACTCATTGTGATTTTCCCATAGGCAACTTCCTGATGTCCTTCATATGGAAACTCCATCCTAGCCCAGCTGATGGGGTCTACATGTACAACAGATCCCTACCAATAGTTGTTATTAATAAGTGTTTAGATGATATTTGTGCCTAAGGAATCATAATGGTGCCCACCACTGTGTAAACAAAAGTAGAATCAACTTAGAATGATAGATTTGGAATAAAACAAGACCTTATAATTCATACAGTACAAATCCCCAACTTTATAGATGAAGAAACTGAGGTCTACAGAGGTTAAGTGCTTTGCCCAAAGTCTCCAGGCTGTAAGAAGCTGAGATATCTTTTGTACTCACATCCTTAACTCCAAATCCATTTATCTTCTACTGTACCATAACACATGTATGTCTTCCCTGTCTAGGCTCACATCTTGTTTATTCCAAAACCAGGCGAGAAAACAAAGTAACTAATATAACTAAAACAAGGCAAATATTGCAATGGTATTTCCTGATATTCTTTGAAATTTCTATACTAACTGAGTCCCTTCTAAATATCTTTAAGTAATTAAGAAAGTATATAACAATCAGGAAACTACTGTCAAAACTTTCTAACAGTCACTAAAACTTTCTTGGGGGTGTCATTTCTCTTCTGAAAAATGAGGAGGTTTGAATAGATGGCCTCTAAGGTTCCTTCCAGCTCTAGGGCTATGGCCCCACAATTCTGAGCTGCACCCAGTTGGGATAAGTCTGTCTTAGGAGGAAGGGTTTTTTCCTCAGGCAAAAAGTTGGATGACTATTTGCCAGGTCTGTTGTAAAGAGAACTCTTGTTCAGGTAGAGGTGAAATTAGATGAAGTCTGAGGTTCTGTGATTCCATGACAATCATTTTTTAATATTTAGGTGTCAAGCCACAATATGGCAGAAAAGAGAACTGAGCTTGAAGCTAGGAGATCCTGGGTCCAAGTTTTCCTTTTGATGTACATCCACTGTGTGACCCTAGGCAATTTGCGCAACCCCTCAGCCTCTACGCAACTCAGAACAGAACCTAATCTACATTGGACTATGGAATTTCCTCATCCTTACCAGTGAAACCACAGGTCTGATCCTTATATTTAGGGACCAATATATTGGTGCAATTTTTAGACTACCTTCAAATCTTTTCAGGTCACCTCAGAGATCTTTCCTAGCAACATAGTCCATGTTTCCTTCCTATGTTCTGTATTGAATCTGCTCAGAAATTCTTGAATTAGGAACTGAGAGATATTTTTTCTCACTCCAGATGTGTTTTTAGATACAGTTCTTTAAAATTTTGTTTAAGAGAATTCCATATCAATAACATGAGCCTTAAGCATCAAAAGTTGTTTGAGTTGTTTTCTTTAAAATAAATATGCATATATATGTGTGTGTGTGTGTGTATGCCATTTCCACTTCTAGTGTGTCTCCATTTTATAGATGAGGAACTAAAACAAATATGGATTAAGTGATTTGCACTCAGTCACACAGCTATTGTCTGAGATCACATTCGAACTCAAATCTCCCTGATTCCAGTATTCTCCACTCATTGTACTTTCTGACTTCCAGTTTTATCTACTGTACCACCCACCTGTCCCACCTGACATAGAGTTAGTACTTAAATTGCTGGCAAATTGAATTAAATGGTATTCATCAATTCAACTTTTAAAATTACATAATTCAATATAAAAATATCTACTAATATTTGGTAAATTAATTTTTTGCATAAGATCATGGAGATAAATAGAACTTTTTACTTTGAGGACGGTTATTTTATACACTAATAAGATAGCCAGTAGCCCATTTCTAAATCTCCTAAATTGCCTGCATTGCCCTACTATCTTCATAGAAAATGTTAGAGGGTGGGGAAAATGCTTCTATTGGATCATGTGAAGATTGGGTTAACTCTCCCCTTATCTATTTTTAGCTAAACAAATCAAGAACTCAAAGCAACCCTACTTAACATAAGTAAGAGAATTCTTGAGTCACTTACTAGAGTAAGCTCACACCCCCAAAGGCTACTGCCACTTACCTTGGGCAGTGCTAGGCAAATTGAAAGACTGTGATTACTTTTAGGAAAGTGGGAGAGCAACAGGAGGTGACATGAAAAAAGGACAATAAAAAGTCCTGAACTTCCTGTCCAAGGAACTTCTCCTTTGAACTTCTTCTTTGGAGTTTGTCTTTGGAGATTTTGCATCAGTGAGCTTGACTGAAGGAGGAGACTTGTTTCCTGGATCCTGCATTGGCTTGCTAGGTGAGTAGCTGGCTTTCCTTTCCTGGTTTTTGGAGAGATTGGTTTCCTAGATTCTTGCCTTGGCTTTGGGGGAGGCTGCATTGGTAGAACCCTGGCTAAAGACACTGCCAGGACTTCTGGATGAGGATTACCAGGAAAATCCATGTGTGGATGGAGTCTTGGGGAAGCCCTGCTGGGTCTGAGCCTAGCTTCTCAGGAGAAGGGCTGGTAGGCTTATTAGATTCTGTTTCTTTATCTACATTTTTCCACTTTCATTCTTTCCACCTCTTTGTAAATAAAACTGCTAAAAATCATTTTGATCTAAGCTGTAATATTTTTTAAATCAGTGACCACAATATTACTTTAGAACTTTCATATTAGCATAAAAACTTAAATTTAAATTCTTATAATAATGACCTGTCAATATAGCCTTCAAGATCTTTGGACTTCACTTTATTCAATGAATTCAGCAATAATTAATGACATGCCCAATGTGATTAGCACACAATGCTAGATGCTGCGTGAAATGAAATAACAATAACAATACTAATATTTTCTCTATTTTCATATGAAGAAACTGAACAAAATGACTGAATCACAATATTTTACAGCTAGAAGAGATCACAGAGAACAATTAGACCTATTTTTACAGAAGAAAAAACTGAGGTTCAGAGAAATCAAGTTTACCCATGCTCAGACAGCAAGTAGGAAAGCCCATATTCAGAATAATATGCTTAGATTTCAAATATTCTGTCTCTTGAGTCAGAAACTCCAAACTAATACATAATAGCAAGTTCTAGAACTTTTATTTGTAAAGATAACATGCTGACTTATAATTAATTAAATTAAAGGATTAATTTGTGTTTGCTTATTGCCTTTTGTGCCTCATTTAAATATTATTGTGAATAATTGTGAAACCCACGCAGAAAAGCAATGCATAACTTTCCAAAACAAAAATTTTAAATATCCTAAATGCCAGGAATTATTTAGAAGTACCATAATAGTCTCTTGTACAATATAGTCTTAGGAGATAATTATCTCCTGAGTTGCTTCAGAATTGCCTATCTTCGTTCTTAGATATGGAGAGAATACATTTTTTTCTTTCAAAAAAAAAAAAGAACCTTGAACAAAGTATCTGTTTACAACTTAACAATAATTTTGCATTATCTTGATTTAAGCAATAGCAATCAAAGTCTCCAGAAACATTACTGGAGAATTAATGACTAGTTAGGAGGGAATGGTAAATATTAATCTCTAGTGAATGCGTTTTACCAAGGTTACCATTGTGCTCTAAAAGCTAAAATGTTGGAGCAGGAAACAATTGGTGATACTAGGTAACAAAGTTTGAATTATCCCATACTGTACAGGGAAACATCATAGCACAGTAAGTTGCTAGGATATAAAATTCTGAGATTCGAGTTGATCTGAGTATTTGATAATACCCTAATGCTCCTTTTATGTGAAAATTATTAAATATTCTCTTTTCCTAGCCTCCAAAGCATTTGATGCAATAATAATCATTTGCAGGAACAGTGAGAGAGATTGCAGATATTAACTCAATTAGCTGCTCACTGACTAGCAGGAAGAACTTGGAGGCTATTGTTTCTCTTGTAATCATAAATACACCCCCAAAAATATCCCTGAAGCAAATATATGCTCCCTTTTTATTGGATTGGAGATTTTATCAGTATTGGGAACTTCCAGAGAAAGAAACCTCCTCTGCCAACACATGTTGTCACCTGCTCTTCAAGTTGGAGTTTCAGAGAATTGCCTGGAGCATTGTCAGAATATGTCAAGGCTGCAGTAATGGATAGAGTACCTGGCCTGGAATCAGGAGGACCAGAGTTTGAATCCAATATTTGATAGCTGTGTGACCCTGGGTAAGTCCCTTAACCCTGTTTGCCTCCTTCTCCTCATCTACAGAATTAGATGAGGAAATGGCAAACCACTCTAGTATCTTTGCTACAAAAAGCCTAATTGGGGTCACAAAGAGTTGGACATGT